>NW_003852625.1:24981-27811 GCF_000181295.1 Otolemur garnettii
TTCCACTATCTGAGTGAGTAATGCTGGGGAACCCACTGTGACAGGGAATACAGGGAGTTACCCAGTGTGTCACGAAATAGTAGATGGGACTCAACCGTGACAGTGAATAGTGAGAAAGACTAATTAGTGTACAGTGGGAGGGATCCACCTTCAACAGTGAATACTTTGAGGGCCCCAGTGTGTCGGTGAGCAAAGGGAGGGAAATGCCTGTGGGCATTTCCCATTGCTCACTAACACATTGGGTCCTTCTCACTATCCCACTACTCACTCACCCATGGGTTTCCTCCAATTATGCCTGTTGCAGTTGGGTCCCTCCCACTGACAACTGACACATCGGGTCCTTCTCACCGTTCAGTGTCACAGACTGGTCCCTCCCACTACTCACTTGCACAGGGGCATCCCTCCCCCTGCTCACTGACAGATGGGGACAGTCCCATTATTTCCTGTCAAAAGGGGCCTCCCTTCCACTATGTCTGTCACTGACACATTGGGTCTGTCTCACTAATAGTTGGTCTCTCCGCCTATACACTGAACTAATTTGGGGCCCTCCCACTAGTTCACTATCACAGGCGGGTTCCTCCCACTATTTACTGATACATTTAGGTCCCTACTACGGTACCGACTCTCAAAGGCAGGTCCCTCCAATGCTCACAGACACATTGGGGTCTTCCAAGTACTCATTGTTGCAGTTGGATCCCTCCCACTATACACTGCCACAGGTGGGTCCCTCCTTCTGCTCACTAACACATTGGGTCCCTTCCATTATTCACAGTCACATTGGGTCCCTACTACTCACTCTCACAGGAGGGGCCATCCCAAACCTGACTGACACATTGAGTCCCTCCCACTGCTCACTAGCACATTGGGTCCTTCCAAGTATTCATTGTCACAGTGGGGTCCTGCACACTTTGGCTCCCTCCCATTATTAGATGTCATAGGCAGGTCCCTCCCACTACTCACTCACACATTAGATTCCTCTCAGCATTCACAGTCACTGGTGGGTCCCTGTCACTACTCACTGACACTGGAGGGTTCCTCCCACTGCTCACTGACACATTGGGAACCTACCTCTGTTCACTTTAAAGAGGGGGATGCATCTCACTACTCACTGGCGTTCCTACTATTCACTGGGTTCCTGTAACTATTTACTATCACAGGCGAGTCCCTGCCACTGTTTACTGTCCAGAAGGGTCAGCCCCCTAGTCACTGACACATTGTATCCCTCCAACTATAGCCATCACACCCAGATTCCTCCCACTGCTCACTGACACATTGGGTCCCTCCCAACAGTCACTGTTGCAGTCAGGTCCCTGTCACTACTCACTGTCACAGGAGGGTCCCTCCCACTGCTCACTGAAATATTGAGACCCTCCCAATGTTCACCGTCAAAGGGGGTTCCCTCTCAGTACTCACTGGTCTCCCCTATTCACTGAACACATTTGGGTTCCTCCCACTATTCACTGTAACAGTTGTATCCCGCTCATTATTCACTGTCACAGGTGGGTCCCTCCCACCGCTCAGTAATACATTTGGTCTTTCCCACTATTCACTGTCATAGTCAGGTCCCTCCGACTACTCAGTGACACCTGGGTGCCTCCCACTGTCCCCTGTCACAGGCTGGTTCCTCCCACTACTCATTGTCACAGGAGCCTTTCTCCCACTCCTCACTGACCACTGGGATCCTCTCACTATTCACTGTCAAAGGGGGGGGTCTCTCTCAGTACTTACTTGTCTCTCCCTCTATTCACTGAAAACATTTGGTTTCCTTCCACTATTCACTATCTCAGGCGGGTCGCTGGCACTTTATACTGTCACTGTGGGGTCTCTCTCACTATTCACTATCACATTGGGTCCTTTCTCCTCACTCTCACAGCCAGGTGCCTCCCAATGCTCAGGGACACATTGGGTCCCTCCAAATATTCACTGTCACAGGTGGGTCCCTCCCAATGCTCACTAACACCTTGGGTTCTTCCCACAATTCACCGTCACAGTTGGGTCCCTCCAACTACTCTGTGACACATTGGGTCCTTTGCACTATTTACTGTCACATAAGGTCCCTACAACTCACTCTCACAGGCGTTTACCTCCCAATGCTCACTGACACACTGTGGCCATCCAAGTATTCCCTGTCACGGATATATCCTTCCCAATCTACACTGTCACAGGTGGGTCCCTCCCCCTGCACACTAACTCTAATGGTCCTTCCCACTATTTACTGTCACAGTCGAGTCCCATCCACTCTCAGTGACACACTGGGTCCCTCCCATTATTCACTGTCACAGTGGGGTCCCCAGCACTACTCACTCACACACTGGTTCCTTCCAACTATACCTGTCATAGGCAGGTCCCTCCCACTGCTAACTGACACATTGGAAACCTCCCATTATTCACTGTCTAAGGAGGGGGGATCCGTCTCACTCATCACTAGTCTCTCCTACTATTCTCTGAATACATTTGGATTCCTACTACAATTCACTATTAAGGGCGGGTACCTCCCTCCCACTTTTTACTGTCACAGTGGGGTCCCTCTCACTACTCACTCACACATAGAGTCGCTTCAAATATACCTGTCACAGATGGTTCCCTCCCACTGCTCACTGACACTTTGGATCCCTCCCACCATCGATGTCATTGGCAGGTCCCTCCCACTACTCACTGTCACAGAAGGGCCCTCCCACTGCTCACTAAAACATTAAAACCTTTCCACTATTTACTAGCAAAAGGTGTCCCTATCAGTAGATACTCGTCTGTCCTCCTATTCACTAAACACACTTGGGTCCCTTCCACTATTCACTATCACAAGTGAGTCCCTCCTACTATTTCCTGTCAA
>NW_003852625.1:27988-33671 GCF_000181295.1 Otolemur garnettii
ATGGAGTCCAATGCACTACTCAGTGACACATTGGGTACCTCCCAGTATTCACTCTCATAGTGGGGTCCCACCACTACTCACTCACACAATGCAACCCACCCAGTATGTCTTTCGGAGAGGATTCCCTCCCTCTGTTCACTGACAAATTGTGTTCCTCCCACTATTCACTGTCACAGGTGGGTGCCTCCCACTATTCACTGTCACAGGTGGGACCTCCCATTGCACACTAACACAAAGGGTCATTGCTAGTATTCACTGTCATAGTCGTGTCCCTCTCACAACTCAGGGACACATTGGTTACCTCCCAGTATTCACTGTCACAGTGGGGTCCCAACCTCTACTCACTCACACACTGGATCCCACTCACTATGTTTTTCAGAGGCGGTTCCTTCCCTTGGCTTACTGACACATTGGGTCCCTCTCACTATTCTCTGTCACAGGTGGGTCCCTCCCAGTGCTCTCTGTAACAGGTGAGTCCCTCCCCTGCTCCGTGACACATTGGGACCCTCCCACTATTCACTGTCGAAGTGGAGACTCCCTCTCACTACTTAACATTTTCTCCACCTATTCACAGAGCATATTTGAGTCCCTCACACTATTCACTATGACAGGCAGGTCCCTCCCACTATTTACTGTCACAGCTGAGCCTCTCCCGCTATTCACTGTTACATTGGGTTCCTACATGTCACCCTCACTGGTGGGCCCTCCCTATTCTCACTGACACAATGGTGCCCTCCAACTATTCATTGTAACAAGAGGATCCTTTCCGTTGTTCACTGTCACAGGTTGTCCCTCCCACTGTTCACTAACGCATTGGGTCCCTCCCATTATGCACTCTCACAGGCTGGTCCCTCCCACTACTCACTTGCAGAGGAGCATCCCTGCCCCTGCTCACTGACACACTGGGACTATCCCAGTGTTTGCTGTCAAGGGGGGTCCCTCTCAGTACTTACTGCTCTCTCCCTCTCTTCACTTAAAACAATAGTGTCCAGCCCACTATTCACTCTCACAGGAGGGTCCCTACCACTATTTACTGTTACAGTGGGGTCCCTTCCACTCCTGTCCCATTTGGTCCTTACTACTCACTACCATAGGTGGGTCCCTCTCAATGCTCACGGACACATTGGGGCCCTCCAAGTACTCACTGTTGAAGGTGGGTCCCTCCCACTACTCAATCCCATACTTGGTCCCTCCAATTGTGCCTGTCAGATTTGGGTCCCTCCCACTGCTCACTGAGACATTAGGTCCCTCTCATTATTCACTGTCACTGTGGGGTCCCTCCCACTACTCACTCATCCATTGTGTCCCTCCTATTATGTCTGTCACAGCTGGGTCCCTCTCACTGCTCACTGGCACATTGGGTCCTGGCCACTATTCACTGTCATAGGGAGATCCCTCCAAATACTCTGTGACACATTGAGTACCTCACAAAATTTTGTCACAGTGGGATCCCGCACACTACTCACTCACACTTTGGGTCCCTCCCACTATGTCTGTCACAGGCCTGTCTCTCCATCTGCTCACTGACACATTTGGTCCCTCCTAATATTCCCTGTCTAAGGGGGTGTCCCTCTCAATACTTAACTCTTCTATCAGCCTATACACTGAAATCCTTTGAGCCACTACCACTATATCACTATAACTGCCATGTTCCTTCTAATATTTATTGTCACAGTGGAGTCCTTCCTACTATTTGGTGTCACATGAAGGCCCTACTACTCACTCTCACAGGCTGGTCCCACCCAATGCTCACAGACATATTAGGGCCAACCAAGTACTCACTGTTGCAGGTGGATCCCTCTCACTATACACTGCCACAGCTGGGTCCCTCCCAAGGCTCATTGATAGGTTTGGATCCTCCCATTATTCACTGTCTAAGGGGGGTCCCTCTCACTACTCACTGGTATCTCCTGCTATTCTCTGAATACATTTGAGTTCCTCCCAGTGCTCAATGACACACTGGCTCCCTCCCACCATTCACTGTCACAGGAAGATCCCTCCCACTACTCACTGTCATAGGAGTGTCCCTCCCACTGTTCACTGACACATTGGGAGCATCTCACTATTTACTATCAAAAAGGCATCCCTATCAGTAGATACTCATTTGTCCTATTCACTAAACACATTTGGTTCCTTCATACTATTCAGTATCTCAGGTAGGTCCCTCCCACTAGTTACTGTCAAAGGGGGGTCCCTCTACTCTACTCACTGTCATCTTTGGTCCCTACTACTCTCTTTCACAGGCATTTCCCTCCTAATGCTCACTGATTCATTGCGGCCCTCCATGTACTCACTGTTCCAGGTGGATCCCTTCACTATACACTGTCACAGGTGGGTCATTTCTACTGTACAGTAACACAATGGGGTGATTCCAATTATTTACTATCACAGTCAAGTTCCTCCCACTACTCAGTGACATATTGGGCACTACCCAGTATTCAATGTCACAGTAGGGTCCCCACCACTAGTCACTCACACATTGGGACCCACCCAGTCTCTCCTTCACAGGTGTGTCCCTCCCTCTGCTCATTGACACATTAGGTCCCTCCCACTAAACACTCTCACTGGTGGATCCCTCAGAATATTCACTGTAACAAGTGGGTCCTTCTCACTATTCACTGTTGAAGGAGGGGGTGTTCCCTCTCAGTACCTACTGGTCTCTACCCCTATTCACAGAACACATTAGGGTCCCTCCCACTTTTCACTACCACAGACGGGCCCCTCCCACTATTCACTGTCACATTGGGTCCCTACAACTCACTTTCATAGGTGGATCCCTCCCAGTGCTCACTGACATTTGTGGCCCTCCTACTACTCACTGTCACAGATGGGTCCCTCCCACTGCTGACTAACATATTGGTTCCCTCCCATTATTCAGTGTCACAGTGGGGTAGTCTCCCAATTCTTACTCACACATTGGGTCCCTCCAATTATACCTGTCACAGGCAGGTCACTCCTACTGATCACTGACACATTGGGTCCCTCCCACCATTCAGTGTCATAGGCAGGTGCCTCCTACTACTCACTTGCATACAAGCATCCATCCCCCTGCTCACTGATCCATTCGGAACATCCACTATTCAATGTAAAAGGTGGGGGGACCTCTCAGTTCTTATTTTCTCTCCCCCTATTCACTGAAAACACTAGGGTCCCTCCCACCTTTCACTATCACAAAAGGGTCCTTCCCACTATTAACTGTCACAGTGGGGTCCCTTCCGCTCCTCACTGTCACATTTCGTTCCTAGTACTCACTTGCACAGGGGCGTCCCTGACAATGCTCATGCACACATTGGATCCCTCTCACCATTCACTGTCAATGTGGATGGTCGCTCTGAATACTTACTGGTATCTCCACCTAAACACTGAACTAATTCGGGGCCCTCCCACTATTTCACTATTTCCCACTATTTCAAAGGCGGGTCCCTCCCACTTTTTATTGTTACAGTGGGGTCCCTCGGACTACTCACACACACATTTGGTCCCTCCAACTATACCTGTCACAAGCAAGTCCCTTCCACTGCTCACCAACACATTGAGACCTTCCCAACATTCACTGTCACAGGATGGTCCCTTCCACTGCTCACTGACACATTGGAACCGTCCCACTCTTTACTATTAAAGGGCCGGTCCCTATCAGTAGCTAGCGGTCTGTTTCCCTATTCATTGAACACATTTGGGTTCCTCCTGCTATTTACTGTCACAGTGGGGTCCCTTCCTCTACTAACTCACACATTGGGTCCCTCCAACTATACCTGTCACAGGCCAGTCCCTCCCACTCCTCACTGTCACAGGAGGGTCCCTCCCAATGCTCACTGACACAGTGGGGCTGTCTCACTATTTACTATCAAAAGGGGGTCCTTATCAGCCCATACTCATCTGTCCACCTAGTCACTAAACACATTTGGGTCCTTTGATAGTGAGTAGTAGGGACTAAATGTGACAGTGAGGAGTGGGAGGGACCCCCCTGTGACAGCAAATCGTGGGAGGGACCCTCCTATGATAGTGAATAGTGGGAGGGACCATAGAGTTTTCAGAGAATAGGCGGAGAGAGCAGTAAGTACTGAGAGGGACCCCACCTTTACAGGGAATAGTGGGACAGTCCCAATGTGTCAGTGAGCAGGGGGAGAGATGCTCCTCTGCAAGTGAGTAGTGGAAGGGACAAGGCTGTGACACTGAATGGTGGGAGGGACCCAAGTGTCAGTGAGCACTGGGAGGGACCCACATGTGACAGGCATATTTGGAGGAACCCAAAGTGTCAGTGAGTCGAGGGAGGTACCCCACTGCGAGAGTGAATAATTGGAGGGACACAATGTATCCGTGAGCAGAGGGAGGTAACCACCTCTGAAAGACATAGTAGGTGGGTCCCAATTTGAGAGTAGAGGTGGGGACCCCACTATGTGCCTGAATTCTGGGAGATATGCAATGTGTCACTGAGTGGTGGATGGGACGTGACTGTGACAGTGAATACTGGGAATGACCCTTTGTGTTAGTGTGAAGTGGGAGGGACCTACCTGTGACAGTGTATAGAAGGAGGGATCCACCTTCAACAGTGAGTACTTGGAGGGCACCAAAGGGTCAGTGAGTATTGGGAGGGAAACAACTGTGAGAGTGAGTTGGTGTGACCAAATATGACAGTGATTATGGAGGGACCTCCTTTGACAGTAAATAGTGGGAGGGACCCAAATGGGCTCAGTAAATAGGGGCAGAGACCAGTGAGTAGTAAGAAGGACCCCTCCATTTAACAATTAATATTGGGAGGATTCCAATGTGTCAATGAGCAGTTGGAGGGACCCACCTTTGCCAGGCACAATGGGAGGACCCAATGTACGAGTGAGTAGTGGGAGGGACCCCATTCTGACAATGAATAGTGGGAGGGACTCACCCTTGATACTGAAGAATGGGAAGAACCCAACTGTATTCAGAGAATAGTAGTAGAGACCAGTGATTAGTGAGGAGACCCCCCCACTTTGACCATCAGTAATAGGAGGTTCTTAATGTGTCAGTGAGTCAAATGAGGGGCCCAGCTGTGACAAGCCTTCTGGAAGGGACCAAATGGGGAGGGAGTAGTGGGAGGAACCTCAGTGTGACATTTAATAGTGGGAGGGATCCAATATGGCACTGCATATTGGGAGGGGTGCCACTGTGACAATGAATAGTGGGAAGGATCCAATGTGTTATTTAGCAGTGGGAGGGACCCACATGTGGCAGTGTAGAGTGGGAGGGATCCACCTGCAACAGTGAGAACTTGGAAGGGACCAATGTGTACGTGAGCATTTGGAGGGAACTGCCTGTGAGAGTGAATAGTACAGACCTAATGTGACAGTGAGTAGTGGGAGGGACCCCACTGTGACAGTAAACAGTGGGAAGAACCCGTCTGTGATATCGAAAAGGTGGGAGGGCCCCAAATGAATTCAGTGTAAAGGTGGAGAGAACAGTAAGTATTGAGAGGGACCCCCCCATTAGACAGTGAATAGTGAGAGGGACCCACTATGTCAGGGAGCAGATGGACTGACAAGCCTGTGACAGACATAGTTGAAAGGACCTACGTGTGAGTGAGTAGTGGGCAGGACACCGTTATGACTGTGAATCGTGGGAGGTACCCGATGTATCACCGAGTATTGGGAGGGACCCCATTATGACAGTGGAAAGTAGGCAGGACCCAATGTGTCAGTGATCAGTGGGA
>NW_003852625.1:33703-35580 GCF_000181295.1 Otolemur garnettii
GTGTGAGTGAGTAGTGAGAGGGACTGCACTATGACAGTGAATAATGGGAGCGACCCAATGTGTTAGTGAGCAGTGGGAGAGCCCCATCAGTAAAAGGGAGTGGTAAGGACCAATGTGACAGTGAATAGTGGGAGGGACCCAGCTATGTTACTCAATAGTGGGAGGGACCCAAAAGTGTTCTGTGAATAGGCGGTGGGACCAGTAAGTACTGAGAGGGACCCCTATTTCGACAGGAAATAGTGGGAGGGTCCCAATGTGTCAGTGAGCAGTGGGAGGGACCCACCTGTGACAGTGAATAGTGGGAAGAACCAAATGTGTCAGTGAGCAGAGGGAGAGACCCACCTGTAAAGACCTAGTGGGTAGTTCCCAATGTGTGAGAGTAGAGGGGGGACCCCACTGTGACAGTGAATAGTGGGAGGTACCCAATGTGTCAATGAGTAGTGGGGGGGACTCGACAGTGACAGTGAATAGTGGGAATGATGCATTGTGTTAGTATGCAGTGGGGGGGACAGTGTATAGTGGGAAGGATCCACCTGCGTCAGTAAGTAGTTGGAGGGCCCTAATGTGTCAGTGGACAGTGGGAGGAAAATGCTTGTGAGAATGAGTAATAGGGTTGAAACATGGCAATGAGCAGTGGGGGGGACCCCCTTGGACAGTAAATAGTGGGACGGACCCATCTGTGATGGTGAATAGTCAAAGGGAACCAAGTACGTTTAGTGAATAGGGAGACATATGAGTATCTACTGAGATGATCCGTTTTTGATAGTTAATAGTGGGATGGCCCCAATGTGCCAGTGAGCAGTGGGAGGGACCCACCTGTGACAGGCATAGTGAGAAGGTCCCAATGTGTGAGTGAGTAGTGGGAGGGACAACAGATTGACATTTAATAGTGGGAGGGATCCAGTGTGGCTCTGAGTAGTGGGAGGGACCCCACTGTGACAGTGAATGGTGGGAAGGACCCCATGTGTAAATGAGCATTGTGAGGGACCCCAGTGTGACATTTAACAGCAGGAGGGATCAATGTGGTACTGAGTAGTAAGAGGGACCCCTCCGTGACACTGAATAGTAGAAAGGACCCAATGTTTTAGTGAGCACTCAGACAGACCGACTTGTGGCAGTGTATAGTGGGAGGGATCCACCTGCAAAAGTGAGTACTTGGAGGGCCCCAATGTGTCCATGAGCATTGGGTGGGACCCGCCTGTGAGAGTGAGTAGTAGGGACTTCTTGAGACAGTGAATATTGGGAGGAACACACAGTGACAGTAAATAGGGGGAGGGACCCACCTATGATAGTGAAATAGTGGGAGTGGCCCAAAGGAGTTCAGTGTATAGGCAGAGAGAACAATAAGTATTAAGAAGGATCCCTTAGACAGTGAATAGTGAGAGCGATCCAATGTGTCAGTGACAAGATGGGGAGACAGGCCTGTGACAGAGATAGTGGGAGGGACCCAATGTGTGAGTGAGTAGTGGGCAAGACAACACTGTGACAGTAAATCGTGGGAGGTACCCAATGTGGCAATGAGTATTGTGAGGGACTCCACTATGACAGCAGAAAGTGGGCACGACCCACGTGTCAGTGAGCAGTAGGAGGGACCCGCCTGTGACAGGCATAATTGGAGGAACCCAATGTGTGAGTGAGTACAGGGCAGGACCCCACTGTGATAGTGAATACTAGGAAGTACCTCATGGATTAGTGAGCAGTGGGAGGGACCCACCTGTGGCAGTGTATAACGGGAGGGACCAAATGTGTCTGTGAGCATTTGGAGAGACCTCTTTGTTAGAGTGAGTAGTAAGGACAAAATGTGACAGTGAGGAGTGGAAGTGATGCTACTGTGATAGTTCACAGTGGGAGGGACCGTCCTATGATAGTGAGTAGTA
>NW_003852625.1:35841-36800 GCF_000181295.1 Otolemur garnettii
AGTACAGGGTGGGACCCCACTGTGACAGTGAATTCTGGGAAGGACCCCAATGGTTAGTGAACAGTGGGAGGGACTCGCCTGTGGCTGTTTATAATGGGAGGGACCCAATGTGTCCATGAGCATTTGGAGAGACCTGTCTGTGAGAGTGAGTATTAAGGACCAAATGTGACAGTGAGGAGTGGAAGTGACCTCACTGTGACAGTAGATTGTGGGAGGGACCGTCCTATGGTAGTGACTAGTAGTGTTTTCAGTGAATAAGGGGAGAGAAAACTAAGTACTGAGAAGGATCCCCCTCTTTGTAGCTAGTAGTGGGATGGACCCAGTGTGTCAGTGAGCAGGGGGAGGGATGCTCCTTGAAAGTGAGTAGTGGGAGGGATCCACCTGTGACACTGAATGGTGAGATGGACCCAATGTGTCCGTGAGAAGTGGGAGGGACCCACCTGTGACAGGCATAATTGGAGGGACCCAATGTGTGAGTAGTGGTGGGGACTCCACTGTGGCAGTGAACACTGGGAGGTACCCAATGTGTCCCACAGTAGTGAGAGGGACTTGACTGTGACAGTGAATACTGGGAAGGACCCTTTGTGTTAGTGTGCAGTGGGAGAGAACCACCTGTGACAGTGTATATTCGGAAAGATCCACCTGCAACAAGCAGTACTTGGAGAGTCCCCAATGTGTCAGTGAGCATTGTGAGGGAAACATCTGTGAGACTGAGTAGTGGGGACCATTTATGATAGTGAGTATTGGAGGTAACCCTTTTTGACAGTAAATGGTAAGAGGAACCCGCAGTGATAGTAAATGCTGGAAGGAACCCATGTATGTTTAGTGAATAGGAGGACAGACGAATATCTACTTATGATAGGGACCTCTTTTGCTAGTAAATAGTGGAAGGGTCCCAATGTGTCTAGTGAGCAGTGGGAGGACCCTCCTGTGACAGTGAGTATTGGGAGGGACCTGCC
>NW_003852625.1:36833-39234 GCF_000181295.1 Otolemur garnettii
TGGAGGGATCCAAAGTGTGAGTGAACAGTGGGAGGGACCCACCTGTGACAGGTATAGTTGGAGGGACTTTATGTGTAAGTAGTAGGAGGGACCCCACTGTGACAGTAAAAAGTGGGAGGCACCCGTCTTGATAGTGAATAGTAGGAGGAACCTAAATATATTCAGAGAATAATAAGAGAGACCAGTGATGAGTTAGAGGGACCCCCTCCCTTTGACAGTGAATAATGGGAGGTTCCCATGTGTCAGTGAGCAGTGGGAGGGACCTGGCTATAACAGGTAAAGTTAGAGGGACCCAATGTGTGTGTGAGCAGTGGAAGGGACCCCACTGTGACAGGAAAATGTGGGAAGGACCCACCATGATAGCGAATAGTGGGAGGAACCCAAATGTATTCAGTGAATAGTAGGAGAGACCAGTGATTAGTGAGAGAGATCCTCCCCCTGTTACAATGAATACTGGGAGGGACCCAATGTGTCAGTGAGCAGTGGGAGGGACCTGCCTGTGACTGTAAATAGTGGGAGGGACTTGCCCTTGAGAGTGAAAAATGGGAGGAACCTAAATGTATTCAGAGAATAGTAGGACAGACCAGTGAGTACTGAGAGGGACCTTCCCCTTTACAGTGAATGATGGGAGGTTACCAATGTGTCAGTGAGCCATGGAAGTTCCCACCTGTGATAGGCATAGTGGGAGGGAGCCAATGTTTGAGGGAGTAGTGGGAAGGACTCCAGTGTGAAATTGAATAGTCGGAGGAATCCAATGTGGCACTGAGTAGTGGGAGGGACCCCTCTGTGACAGTGAATACTGGGAAGGACCCTTTGTGTTAGTGTGCAGTGGGAGGGAACCACCTGTGACCGTGTATATTCAGAGGGATCCACCTGCAAAAGTGACAACTTTGAGGGCCCCAAAGTGTCTGTGAGCATTGGGCGAGACCCACCTGGGAGAGTGAGGAGTAGGGACATAATGTGACAGTGAATAGTGGGAGAGACTCCACTGGGACAGTAAATAGTGGGAGGGGCCCACTTGTGATAGTGAATAGTGGAAGGGACCCAAGTGTGTTTAGTGAATAGGAGGACAGATGAGTATCTACTGATAGGGACCCCTTTTGCTAGTAAATAGTGGGAGGGTTCCAATGTGTCAGTGAGCAGTGGGAGAACCCTCCTCTGACAGTGAGTAGTCAGAGGGATCTGCCTACAACATCAATGCTGGGAGTGACCCAAAGTGTGAGTGAGCAGTGGGAGGGACTCACCTGTGACAGGTATAGTTGGAGGGACTCTGTGTGAATGAGTAGTGGTAGGGACCCCACTGTGACAGTAAAAAGTGGAAGGGACCCGCCTTGATAGCGAATAGTAGGAGGAACCCAAATGTATTCAGAGAATAGTAGGAGAGACCAGTGATCAGTGAGAGAGACTCCCCCCTTTTACAGTGAATACTGGGAGGGACCCAATATGTCTGTGAGCAGTGGGAGGGACCTGCCTGTGACTGTAAATAGTGGGAGGGACCCGCCCTTGAGAGTGAATATTGGGAAGAACCTAAATGTATTCAGAGAATAATAGGAGAGACCATTGAGTAGTGAGAGGGACCACTCCCCTTACAGTGAATAAAGGGAGGTTCTCAATGTGTCAGTGAGCAGTGGGAGGGACCTGCCTATGACATGTATAGTTGGAGTGACCCAGTGTTTGACTGAGTAGTGGGAGGGACCCCACTGTGTCAGTAATAAGTGGGAGGGACCCTCTCTTGTCAGTGACTAGTGGGAGGAACCCAAATGTGTTCAGTGAATAGTAGGAGAGACAAATAGTTATTGACAGAGACTCTCCCCCTTTTACAGTGAATAATGGGAGGGACCAATGTGTCAGTGAGCTGTGGGAGGGACCTCATTGTGATGGTCAAAAGTGGGAGGGACCCAAATGTGTTCAGGGAATAGTAGGAGAGACCAGTGATAAGTGAGAGAGATCCTCCCCTTTTAACAGTGAATAATGGGAGGGACCCAATGTCTCAGCATTGACAGGGACCCGCCTGGGACTGTAAATAGTGGGAAGGACCTGCCCTTGAGAGTGAATAATGGGAGGAACCTAAATGTATTCAGGCAATATAAGGAGCGACCCGTGAGTAGTGAGAGTAACCCCACCTTTACAGTGAGTAATGGGAGGTTCCCAAGGTGTCAGTGAGCCATGGGAGTGTCCAACCTGTGACAGGCATGGTGGGAGGGAACCAATGTGTGAGGAAGTAGTGGGAGGGACTCCAGTGTGACAGTGAATAGTAGGAAGGAAGCAATTCGTTCTTGAGAAGTCAGAGGGACCCACCTGTGGCTGTGTATAGTGGGAGGGATCCACCTGCAACAGTGACTACTTGGAAGGCTCCAATGTGTCTGTGAGCATTGGGTGGGACCCGCCTGTGAGAGTGAGT
>NW_003852625.1:39277-48645 GCF_000181295.1 Otolemur garnettii
TGTGACAGTGAATAGTGGGAGGGAACCCACTGTGACTGTAAATAGTGGGAGGTACCAGCCTGTGACAGTGAAATGGTGGGAGTGGCCCAAAGAGTTCAGTGTAAAGGCGGAGAGAACAGCATGTATTGAGAGGGACACCCCCCTTAGACCGTAAATAGTAAGAGGGACCCAACATCTGAGTGAGCAGATGGCGGATCAGGCCTGTGACAGACAGGGTGGGAGGGACTCAAAGTGTGAGGAGTAGTGGGCGGGACACCACTGTGACAAAATTGTGTGAGGTACCCAATGTGTCACTGAGTACTGGGAGGCACCCCACTGTGTCAGTGTATAGTGAGCAGGACCCAGCTTGTCAGTGAGCAGTGAGAGGGACCCGCCTGTTACAGGCATTGTGGGAGGGACTCAATGTGTGATGGAGTAGTGAGAGAGACCCGACTGTTACAGACATAAATGTTAGGACCCAATGTGGTGATTGAGTAGTGGGAGGGACCCCACCATGACGGTATATAATGGGAGAGACCCAATGTGTAAGTGAGAAGAGTGAGGGACCTACCTGTGACATAAATAGTGGGAGGGATCCACCTGTGACAATGAGTAGTTGGAGAACCCCAAATGTCAGTGAGCATTGGGAGGCACCCACCTGCGATTGTCAGTTGTAGCGACCAAATGTGACAAGATTGGAAGGGATCCCACTGTCAAATTAAATAGTGGTAGAGACCCACTTGTAATAGTGAATAGTGGGAAGGACTCTAGTGTTTTCAGTGAATAGGGGGAAAGAGAAGTAAGTACTGAGAGGGACCCCCCTTTACAGCGAACAATGGGATGGTCCCATTGTGTCAGTGAGCACGGGGAAGCAAGTTCTTTTGCAAGTGAGTAGTGGGAGGGACACGGCTGTGACAGGCATAATTGCAGGGACTAACTGTGTGAGTAGTGGGAGGGACCCCATTGTGACAGTGAAAAATGGGACGAACACAATGTGTTAGTGAGCAGTAGGAGGAGCCCCCTGTGAGAGAGAGTTTTAGGGACCCAGTGACAAACTGAATAGTGGGAGAATTCTGGCTGTGACAGTAAATGGTGGATCGGACACGCCTGTGGTAGTGAATTGTGGGCTAGACTCAAATGTGTTCTGTGAATAGGGAGAGAGACAGGTAAGTAATGAGAGGGACCCCCCGCTTCAACAGTGACTAGTGGGAGGGTCCAAGTGTTTCAGTGAACAGTGGGAGGGACCCACCTGTGACAGTGAATAGTGGGAGGGACACAATGTGTCAGTGAGCAGAGGAAGGGAACCGCCTCCGAAAGACATACTGGGTGGGTGGATTATGTGAGTGTGTAGTGTTGGGGACCCAACTGTAAGTGTGAATACTGGGAGGTACCCAATGTGTCACTGAGTGGTAGATTGGACTCGACTGTGACAGTGAATAATGGGAATGACCATTTGTGTTAATGTAAAGTGGAAGGGACCCACCTGTGACAGTGTATAGAGGGAGGGATCCATCTTCGACAGTGAGTACTTGGAGGGCCCTAATGAGTCAGTGAGCTCTGCAAGTGAAACGCCTGTGAGAGTGAGTAGTAGGGACCAAATATGACAGTGAGTAATTGGGGGGGACCTTCATTAGACAGTAAAGAGTGGGAGGGACCCACTTGTGATAGTGAATAGTGGAAGGGACCCAAGTGTGTTTAGTGAATAGGAGGACAGATGAGTATCTACAGATAGGGACCCCTGTCGATAGTAAATAGTGGTATGGTTCCAATGTTTCAGTGAGCAGTGGGAGGGACTCTCCTGTGACAGTGAATGGTGGGAGGGAACCAATGTGTCATTGAGCAGTGGGAGGGACCTGTCTGGGACAGGTAGAGTTGGAGAGAACCACTGTGTGGGTGAGTACTGGGAGTGACCCCACTATGACAGTAAAGAGTGGGAGGGATCCAATGTGACACTGAGTAGTGGGAGGGACCCCCATTGTAACAGTGAATAGTTGGAGGGACCCACCTGTGGCAATGTATAGTGGGAGGGATCCACCTGCAACAGTGACTACTTGGAGGGTTCCAATGTGTTCTTGAGCATGTGTTTGGAGCATTGGATGGGACCCGCTTGTGAGAGTGAGTAGTAGGGACTTCATGAGACAGTGAATAGTGGGAGGGACCCCACTGTGACAGTAAACAACTACTCACTGTCATATTTGGTCCCTACTACTCACTCTTACAGGCTGTCCCTCCCAATGCTCACTATCGCAGGTGGTTCCTTCCCACCATACACTGTTAAAGGTGGATCCCTCCCACTGCACACTAACACAATGGGTCATTCCCATTATTCACTGTCACAGTCGAGTCCCTCCGAATACTCAGTGACACACTGGGTATGACACAGTTGTCCCCAGTACTAGTACTAGTCACTCATTGGAACCCACCCACTATGTCACTACCATTGTTCAATGTTAAAGTAAGGTCTTCCTCTCAGTACTCACCAGTCTCTCCCCCCATTCACAGAACACATTTGGGTCCCTATCACTATTCAACACCATAGGCACACCCTCTCACCGCTCACTAATCCATTGGGTCCCTCAACTATCCCACTACTCACTCACACATGGGGTTCCTCCAATTATGCCTGTCGCAGTCGGGTCCCTCCCACTGACCACTGACACATTGGGTCCTTCCCAACATTCAGTGTCACAGGCTGGTCCCTCCCACTACTCACTTGCACAGGAGCATCCCTCCCCCTGCACACTGACACATGGGGACTATCCCATTATTTACTGTCAAAGGGGGCCTCCCTTCCACTATGTCTGTCAGAGGCCGGTCCACTATGTCTGTCACTGACACATTGGGTCTCTCTCACTAATAATTGGACTCTCCACTTATACACTGAACTAATTTGGGGCCCTCCTACTATTTCACTATCACAAGCGGGTTCCTCCCACTATTTACTGATACATTAGGTCCCTACTACGGTACTGACTCTCAAAGGCGGGTCCCTCCAATGCTCACGGACACATTGGGGTCTTCCAAGTACTCACTGTTGCAGTTGGGTCCTTCCCACTATACACTGCCACATGTGGGTCCCTCCTACTGCTCACTAACACATTGGGTCCCTTCCATTTTTCACAGTCACATTGGGTCCTTACTACTCACTCTCACAGGAGGGGCCATCCCAAACCTGACTGACACATTGGGTCCCTCCCAATGCTCACTAGCACATTGGGTCCTTCCAAGTATTCATTGTCACAGTGGGGTCCCGCACACTTTGGCTCCCTCCCACCATTAGATGTCAAAGGTAGGTCCTTCCCACTACTCACTCACACATTGAATTCCTCCCAGCATTCACGGTCACTGGTGGGTCTCTGGCATTACTCACTGTCACTGGAGTGTTCCTCCCACTGCTCAACGATACATTGGGGACCTCCCTCAGCTCACATGAAAGAGGGGGATGCCTCTCACTACTCACTGGTCTCTCCTACTATTTACTGGGTTGCTGCAACTATTTACTATCACAGGCGAGTCCCTGTCACTATTTACTGTCCAGTAGGGTTCAGCCCACTAGTCACTGACACATTGTATCCCTTCAACTATACCCATCACAGCCGGGTCCCTCTCACTACTCACTGTCACAGGAGGGTCCCTTCCACTGCTCACTGAAATATTGGGACCCTCCTAATATTCGCCGTCAAGGGGGGTTGGTTCCCTCTCAGTACTCACTGGTCTCTCCTATTCACTGAACACATTTGGGTCCCTCCCACTGTTCACTGTCATATTGGATCCCTACTGCTCACTCTCACAGGCAGGTCCTTGCCAATGCTCACTGACACATTGGGTCCCTCCAACTATTCACTGTAACAGTTGTATCCCGCCCACTATTCACTGTCACAGGTTGGTCCCTCCCACCGCTCAGTAATACATTTGGTCTTTCCCACTATTCACTGTCATAGTCAGGTCCCTCCTACTACTCAGTGACACCTGGGTCTCTCTCACTGCTCAGTAAAACATGTGGTCTTTCCCACTATTCACTGTCATAGTCAAGTCCCTCCTACTACTCAGTGACACCTGGGTGCCTCCCACTGTTCCCTATCAGAGGCCAATTCTTCCCACTACTCATTGTCACAGGAGCCTTTCTCCCAAGCCTCACTGACCATTGGGATCCTCTCACTATTCACTGTCAAAGGAGGGGTCCCTCTCAGTACTTACTTGTCTCTCCCCCTATTCGGTGAAAACATTTGATTTCCTTCCACTATTCACTACCTCAGGGGGGTCCCTGGCACTTTTTACTGTCACTCTGGGGTTCCTCTCACTATTCACTGTCACATTGGGTCCTTTCTACTCACTCTTACAACCAGGTGCCTCCTAATGCTCAAGGACACATTGGGTCCCTCCAAATATTCACTGTCACAGGTGGGTCACACCCAATGCTCACTAACACCTTGGGTTCTTCCCACAATTCACTGTCACAGAGGTGTCCCTCCAACTACTCTGTGACACATTGGGTCAATTGCACTATTTACTGTCACATAAGGTCCCTACAACTCACTCTCACAGGCGGGTCCCTGCTAATGCTCACGGACACACTAGGGCTCTCCAAGGACTCACCATTGCAGGTTGATCCCTCCCACTCTACACTTCCACAGGTGGGTCCATCCAACTGCTCCCTAACCCATTGGGTGCTTCCCACTATTAACTGTCACAGTGGGGTCCCTTCCACTACCCAGTGCCACATTGGATCCCTCCCACTACTCACTGACACACTGGATCCCTCCCAACATTTACTGTTATAGGGTGCCCCTTCCACTACTCACTGTCACAGGAGGGTTCGTCCCACTGCTAACTGACACACTGGGACCCTCCATGTATTCTCTGTCATGGGTAGATCCCTCCCACTCTACACTGTCACAGGTGGGTCCCTCCCACTGCACACTAACACTAATGGTCATTCCCAGTATTCACTGTCACGATCGAGCCCCATCCACTACTCAGTGACACATTGGGTCCCTCCCATTATTCACTGTCACAGTGGGGTCCCCACTACTTCTCACTCAGACATTGGGTCCCTCCAACTATACCTGTCATAGGCAGGTCCCTCCCACTGCTAACTGACACATTCGGAACCTACCATTATTTACTGTCAAAAGAGGGGGGTTCCTTCTCACTCATCACTGGTCTCTCCTACTATTCTCTGAATACATTTGGGTTCCTCCTACTATTCACTATCACAGGGGGGTCCCTCCCAGTTTTTCCTGACACAGTGGGGTCCCTCCTACTACTCACACACACATTGAGTCCCATCTACTATACCTGTCATAGGCAGGTCCCTCCCACTGCTCACTGACACATTGGGTCCCTCCCAGTATTCACTGTAAAAGGAGGAGGATCTCTCACTAATCACTGGTCTCTCCTACTATTCACTGAACACATTTGGGTTCCTCCCACTATTCTCTATCATGGCAGGTCCCTCCCACTTTTTACTGTCACAGTGGTGTACCTCCCAGTACTAACACACAGATTGTGTCCCATCAACTATACCTGTCATAGGCAGGTCCCTTCCACTGCTCACTGACACATTGGGAACCTCCCGTTATTCTCTGTCATGAGAGGGGGTCCTTCTCAGTAATCACTGTTCTCTCCTAGTATTCTCTGAATACATTTGGGTTCCTCCTACTATTCACTATCAAGGCGGGTCCCTTACACTTTTTACTGTCACAGTGGGGTCCCTACCACTAGTCACTCACACATAGAGTCCCTCCAACTATACCTGTCAGAGGTGGGTCCCTCCCACTGCTCACTCACACTTTGGGTCTCTCCAACCATCCATGTCATAGGCAGGTCCCTCCAACTACTCACTGTCACAGCAGGGTCCCTCACTGCTCACTAACGCATTGGGACCCTCCCACTATTACTAGAAAAATGTGTCCCTATCAGTAGATACTCGTCTGTTCTCCTATTTACTAAACACACTTGAGTCCCTTCCACTATTTACTATCACAAGTGAGTCCCTCCCACTATTTACTGTCAAACAGGGGCCCCCCCAATACTCACTGTCATATTTTGTCCCTACTAGTCACTCTCACAGGTGTTTCACTCCCAATGCTCACCTACTGATTGCGGCCCTCCAAATACTCACTGTCAAAGTTGAATCCCTCACTCTATACACTGTCACAGGTAGGTCCCTCCCACTGCACACTAACACTAATGGTCATTCCCACTTTCCACTGTCAGTTGAGTCCAATCCACTACTCAGTGACACATTGGGTACCTCCCAGTATTCACTCTCACAGTGGGGTCCCCACCACTACTCACTCACACAATTCATGCCACCCAGTATGTCTTTTGGAGGCGGTTCCCTCCCTCTGTTCGCTGACACATTGTGTCCTTCCCACTATTCACTGTCACAGGTGGGGCCCTCCCACTATTCACTGTCACAGGTGAGTCCCTCCCACTGTTCAATGACACATTGAGGCCTCCCACCATTTATTGTCTCAGCGGGTCCCTCCCACTCCTCACTGACATATTGGGACTGTCCCATTATTCATTGTCACTGAAGGGTCCCTCCCACTACTCTCTCATCCACTGGGTCCCTCCAATTATGCCTGTCACAGGCGAGTCCCTCTCACTGCTCACTCACACATTGGGTCCTTCCCACTATTTACTGTCACAGTGGGGTCCCTCCCACTACTCAGTGCTACACTGGATCCCTCTCAATATTAAATGTCACACTGGGGTTCCTCCCGCTACTCACTCACACATTTGGTCTCTCTCACTATGCCTGTTACAGGCGTGTCCCTCACACTGCTCTCTGACTCATTCGGAACCTACCATTATTCACTGTCAGAGACGGGGGGGTGGTGGAAGCGGGAGTCCCTCTCACTACTCACTGGTCTCTCCTACTATTTTCTAACCACATTTGGGTTCCTCCCACTATTCACTATTAATGGTGGGTCCCTCCAACTATTTACTGTCAGAGTCGGTCCCTCTCACAACTCACTGTCACAGGCCAGGCCCTCTCACTTCTCACTGTCACAGGAGGGACCCTCCCACTTTGCACTGACACATTGGGACTGTCGAACTATTTCCTATCAAAGGGGCAGTCCCTAGCAGTAGATACTGGTCTGTCCCCCTATTCACTGAACATATTTGGGTCCCTCTCACTGTTCACTCTCATAGCCAGGTACTTCCCACTATATACTGTGAAAGGGGGGTGCCTCCCACTACTCACTGTCATATTTAGTGCCCCCTGCTCACTCCCACAGAAATTTCCTTCTCATTGCTCACTGACACACTGGGGCCCTCAAAGTACTCACTGTCGAAGTTGGATCCCTCCCACTATGCACTGTCATAGGTGGGTCCCTCCCACTGTACACTAATGAGTTTTTCCCACTATTCACTGTCACGGTTGAGTCCCATCTACTATCCCATGACACATTGGGTAACTCCCAGTATTCCCTATCACAGTGGGTTCCCCAGCATTACTCACTCAGTGGAAACCACCCACTATGTCCTTCATAGACGGGTGCCTCCCTGTGCTCACTGACGCATTGGGTCCCTTCCACTATTGCCTATCACAGGTGGATCCCTCCCACTATTCATTGTCACAGGTGGGTCTCTCCCTCTTCTCACTAACACATTGGGTCTCTCCCATTGAATACTGTCACGGTGGGGTCCCTCCCACTACTCACTCACACACTGGGGCCTACCAATTTTGCCTGTCACTGTCGGGTCTCTCCCACTACTCCATCACACATTGCGTCCTGCTCACAATGCCTGTCACAGAAGGGTCCCTCTCACTACTCACTGACAAGCTGGGTCCTGCCCACTATTCACTGACACAGTGGAGTGCCTCCCAGTACTCAGTGACACATTGGGTACCTCACACAATTTTGTCACAGTGGTGTCCCGCCCACTAATCCTCACACTTTGAGTCCCTCCCACCCTGTCTGTCACAGGCCTGTCCTGCCATCTGCTCACTCAGAAATTCGGTCCCTCTCAATATTCATGGTCTAAGAGGGGGACCCCTCAATACATACTGTTCTCTCCACCTATTCACTGAACTTTTGGGCAACTCCACCATTTCTCTATCACAGGTGGGTATCTCCCAATATTTACTGTTACAATGGGGTCCCTCCCACAATTCACTGTCACATTACATCCCTACTACTCACTCTCACAGGCGGGTCCCGCCCAATGCTCAAAGGCATGTTGGGGGCCTCCACGTTGTCACTGCTGCAGGTGGATCCCTCCAACTATACACTGCCCCAGGTGGGTCCCTCTGACTTCTCAAGAAAACATTGGTTCCTTCCCACTATTCACTGTCACGGTGGGTCCATCCCACTACTTAGTGCTACAATGGATCCTTCTGACTTTAGTTTCACACCAGAGTCCCTCCCACTACTCACTCACACATAGAGTCCCTCCAACTATACCAGTCACAGGGGAGTCCCTCCCACTGCTCACTGACACATTCAGAATCTCCCACTACATACTATGAAAAGCAGTCTCTATCCCTAGATTCTTGTCTGTCCTCCTATTTAGTAAACACACCTGGGTCCCTTCCTCTATTTACTATCACAAGGAGGTCCCTCCCAATATTTACTTCAAACAGGAGTCCCCCCAACTACTCACTGTCATATTTGGTCCCTACTACTCACTCTCACAGGCCTTTCAGTCCCATTGCTCACTGACTCATAGGGAACCTCCAAGTACTCACTGTCGAATGTGGATCCCTCCCTCTATACACTGTCACAGGTAGGTCCCTCCCACTGCATGCTAGCACGAATGGTCATTCCCACTATTCACTGTCACAGTCGAGTCCAATCCATTACTCAGTGACACATTGGGTACCTCCCAGTGTTCACTCTCACAGTCGGTTCCCCACCACTACTCACTCGCACATTGGGTCCCTACTACTCAGTCTCACAGGTGTTTTCCTCCCAATGCTCACTGACACATTCGACTGTGACTGTGAATAATGGGAATGACCACTTGTGTTAGTTTACAGTGGAAGTGACCCACCTGTGACAGTGTATAGAGGGAGGAATCTACCTTTGACAGTGAGTACTCAGAGGGCCCCAATGAATCAGTGAGCTCTGGGAGTGAAATGCCTGTGAGAGTGAGTAGTAGGGACCAAAAACGACAGTGAGTAGTCGAGGGGGACCCCCATTAGACAGTAAATAGTGGGAGGGACCCTCCTGTGACAGTGAATGGTGGGAGGAAACCAATGTGTCATTGAGCAGTGGGAGGGACCCATCTGTGACAGGTATAGTTGGAGAGAACCACTGTGTGGGTGAGTAGTGGGAGTGACCCCACTGTGACAGTAAATAGTGGGAGGGATCCAACTTGACACTGATTAGTGGGAGGGACCCCACTGTAACAGTGAATAGCTGGAGGGACCC
>NW_003852625.1:48750-57754 GCF_000181295.1 Otolemur garnettii
TGGGTGGGACCCGCCTGGGAGAGTGAGTAGTAGGAATTTCATGTGACAGTGAATAGTGGAAAGGATCCCACTGTGACAGTAAACTACTACTCACTGCCATATTTGGTCCCTACTACTCACTCTCAGAGGCTGTCCCTCCCAATGCTCACTATTGCAGGTGGTTCCTTTCCACCATACACTGTTAGAGGTGGGTCCCTCCCACTGCACACTAACACAATGGGTCATTCCCATTATTCACTCTCACAGTCGAGTCCCTCCCAATACTCAGTGACACACTGGGTATGTCACAGTGAGGTCCCCAGTACTAGTCACTCATTGGAACCCACCCACTATGACCCTACCATTATTCACTGTCGAACTGGGGGCTCCCTCTCAGTACTCATCAGTCTCTCCCCCCATTCACAGAACACATTTGGGTCCCTCCCACTATTCACTACCACAGGCAGGTCACTCCCACCGCTCACTAACACATTAGGTCCCTCCCACTATCCCACTACTCACTCACGCATGGGGTTCCTCCAATTATGCCTGTCGCAGTCGGGTCCCTCCCACTTACCACTGACACATTGGGCCCTTCCCACCATTCAGTGTCACAGCCTGATCCCTCCCACTACTCACTTGCACAGGAGCATCCCTCCCCCTGATCACTGACAAATGGGGACTGTCCCATTATTTACTGTCAAAGGGGGCCTCCCTTCCACTAGGTCTGTCAGAGACCGGTCCACTATGTCTGTCACTGACACATTAGGTCTCTCTCACTACTAATTGGTCTCTCCACCTATACACTGAACTAATTTGGGGTTCCCCCCACTAGTTCACTATCACAGGCGGGTTCCTCCCACTATTTACTGATACATTAGGTCCCTACTATGGTACTGACTCTAAAGGCGGGTCTCTCCAATGCTCACGGACACATTGGGGTCTTCCAAGTACTCATTTTTGCAGTTGGATCCCTCCGACTATACACTGCCACAGGGGGGTCCTTCCTACTGCTCACTAACACATTGGGTCCCTTCCATTATTCACAGTCACATTGGGTCCCTACTACTCACTCTCACAGGAGAGGCCGTCCCAAACCTGACTGACACATTGGGTCCCTCCCAATGCTCACTAGCACATTGGGTCCTTCCAAGTATTCATTGTCACAGTGGGGTCTCGCACACTTTGGCTCCCTCCCATTATTAGATGTCAAAGGCAGGTCCCTCCCACTACTCACTCACACATTGGATTCCTCCCAGCATTCATGGTCACTGGTGGGTCCCTGGTACTACTCACTGTCAATGGAGGGTTCCTGCCACTGCTCACTAACACATTGGGAACCTCCCTCAGCTCACTTCAAAGAGGGGGATTCCTCTTACTACTCACCGTTCTCTCCTACTATTCACTGGGTTCCTGCAACTATTTACTATCACAGGCGAGTCCCTGCCACCATTTACTGTCCAGTTGGGTTCAGCCCACTAGTCACTGACACATTGTATCCCTTCAACTATACCCATCACAGCCGGGTCCCTCTCAGTACCCTCTCAAATATTGGGACCCTCTCATTGTCAGACAAGAATCTCTCACACTGCTCACTGACACACTGGGAACCTCCCATTATTCACTGTCAATGTTGGGGGTGTCCCTCTCACTCATCACTGGTCTCTCCTACTATTCTCTAAAAACATGTGGTTTCCTCCAAGTATTCCCTATATAGGGCAGGTCCCCAGTTTGTGAGTGAGTACAGGGCTGGACCCCACTGTGACAGTGAATACTGGGAAGGACCCCATGGATTAGTGAGCAGTGGGAGGGACCCACCTGTGGCAGTGTATAATGGGAGGGACCCAATGATTCCGTGAGCATTTGGAGAGAACTGTTTGTGAGAGTGAGTAGTAAGGACCAAATGTGACAGTGAGGAGTGGAAGTGACCTCACTGTGACAGTAAATAGTGGGAAGGACCGTCCTATGATAGTGAGTTGTAGTGTTTTCAATCAATAAGGAGAGAGAAAACTAAGTACTGATAGGGATTCCCCCGCTTTAGAGCGAATACTGGGATGGTCCCAGTGTGTCAGTGAGCAGGGGAGGGATGCTCCTGTGAAAGTGAGTAGTGGGAGGGTTCCACCCATGACACTGAATGGTGGGATGGTTCCAAAGTGTGAGTGAGAAGTGCGAAGGACCCGCCTGTGACAGGCATAATTGGAAGGACCTAACGTGCTAGTGAGTAGTGGTGGGGACCCCACTGTGATAGTGAATACTGGGAGGTACCCAATGTGTCCCTGAGTAGTAGGAGGGACTTGAGAGTGACAGTGAATACTGGGAATGACACATTGTGTTAGTGTGCAGTGGGAGGTACGCACCTGTGACAGTGTATAGTGGGAGGGACCCACCTGCAACAGTGAGTACTTGGAGGGCCCCAACATGTCAGTTAGCATAGGGAGTGAATCCCTGTGAAAGTGAGTAGTAGGGACCAAATATGACAGTGAGTATTGGAGGAGATCCCCTCCTTTGACAGAAAATAATGGGAGGGACCCGCCTGTGATTGCAAATGGTGGGAGGGACTGAAATGTGTTTAGTGATAAGGTGGACAGACGAGTATCTACTTATAGGGACCTCCCCATTGGTAGTAAAAAGTGGGACGGTACCAATATGTCAGTGAGTAGTGGGAGGAACCCTCCTGTGACAATGACTAGTGGGAGAGACCCACTGGTGACAGTGAATGGTGGGACAAACCTAATGTGTCAGTCAGCAGTGGGAGGGATATGCCTGTGACAGGTACAATTGAGGGACCCAATGTATGAGTATGGGAGGGACCGCACTGTGACAGTAGAAAGTAGGAGGGACCTGCCCTAGTTAGTGAATAGTGGGAGGAAACCAAATGTTTGCAGAGAATAGTAGGAGAGACCAGTGATGAGTGAGAGGGAACCCCCCTTTGACAGTGAATAATGGGAGGTTCCCAATGTGTCAGTGAGCAGTGGGAGGGACCCTCCTGTGACAGTGAGAGGGTCCCAATATTTGAGAGGGTACTGAGAGGGACCCGGCTTTGATGGGTATAGTTGGAGGGATACAGTGTGTCAGTGACTAGTGGGATGAACCCTACCGGACCGTAAATGGTGGCAGGGACTCGCCAATGATAGTAAATAGTTGCTGGAACCCAGTGAATAGTAGGAGAGAACGGTGAGTAGTGAGAGGCATCCTCCTCTTTGAAGTGAACAGAGGGAGGTTCCCAAAGTGTCAGTGAGCAGTGGAAGGAACCCTCCAATGACAGTGAGTAGTGACAGGGACCCACCAGTGACCGTGAATGCTGAAAGGAATCCAATGTGTGAGTGAGTAGTGGGAAGGACCTGCCTTTGACATCTAATAGTGGGAGGGAGCCAAAGTGTGCGAGACCCCACTGTGACAATGAATACTTGGAAGGACCCAATGTGCTAGTGAGCATTGGGAGGGACCCAATGTGTCAGTCAGGTTTGGGACGGCCCCTCCTGTGAGAGTGAGTAGTAGGGACCCAATGTGACTGTGAATAATGGAAGGGACCCAATGTGTTAGTGAGCAGTAGGAGGGACCCCCCCGTGGCAGTATATAGTAGGAGGGATCGAACTGCAAAAATGAGTACTTGGAAGACCCCAATGTGTCCGTGAGCATTGGAGAGACCCGCCTTTAGAGTCAGTACCATAGTAGGGACCTAATGTATCAGTAAATAGTGGGAGGAACCCGCCTGTGATAGTGAACTAGTGGGGGGAACCCCAAATTAGTTCAGTGTATAGGCGGAGAGACCAACTAGTAGTGAGACAGACCCAATGTGTCAGTGACAGACATAGTGGACCAGCCTCTGACAGACATAGTGGAAGGGAGGCCCCCTTTGACAGTAAATAATGGGACAGTCCCAATGTGTCAGTGAGCACGGGGAGGGATGCTCCTATGCAAGTGAGTAGTGGAAGGGACCAGCCTGTGACACTGAATGGTGGGAAGGACCCAATGTATCAGTGGTAAGTGGGAGGGACCCGACTGCGACAGGCATAATTGAAGGAAACCCATGCATGACTGAGTAGTGGGATAGTGGGAGGGACCCAATGTGTTAGTGAGCAGTGAGAGGGAACTGCCAGTGGTAGTGAATAGTGGGAGGGACCCAAATGTGTTCTGTGAATGGGGGGAGAGACTGATGAGTACTGAGAGGGAGCCCCCAGTTCGACAGTGAATAATGGTAGGGTCATAGTGGGTGGGTTCCAATGAGTGACTAGTTCTGGGGACCCCACTGTGACATACCCAGTGTGTCACTGAGTATTGAGAGGGGCTGGACTGTGACAGTGAATAATGGGAATGACCCACTGTGTTAGTGTGCAGTGGGAGGGACCCACCTTTAACAGTGTATAATGGGAAGGAACCACCTGAGATAGTGAGCATTTGGAGGGACAGCCTGTGAAAGTGAGTAGTAGGGACCAAATATGACAGTAAGTAGTTGTTTAGTCTCACAGTGGGGTCCCTCCCACTATGCACTGTCACATAAAGTCCCTACTACTCACTCTCCTAGGCAGGTCCCACCCAATGCTCCGAACACACAATCAAAAACACATTGGAACCCTCCAAGCAGTCACTGTTGCAGTTGGATCCCTCTCACTATACACTGCCAAAGGTGGGTCCCTCCAACTATTCACTGTTAACAATGGGGTCCCTCCCACTACTCAGTGTCACATTGGATCCCTCCCACTATTTACTGTCACAGTGGGGTCACTCCCACTACTCACCCACACAGTGGTTCTCTCCAACTATACCTGTCTAAGACGGGTCCCTCCCACTGCTCAATGACACATTGGTTTCCTCCCACCATTCACTGTCACAGGAGGGTCCCTCCCACTATTTACAGTCTAATGGGGGTCCCCCCCAACTACTCACTGTCATATTTGGCCCCTACTACTCACTCTCACAGGCATTTCACTCCCAGGGCTTACTGAATCATTGGGGCCCTCCGAGTACTCACTGTGGAATGTGGATCTCTTCCTCTATACACTGTCACAGGTGGGTCACTCCCACTGAAAACTAACACAAATGGTCATTCCCATTATTCACAGTCACAGTCGAATGTGTCAGTGAGCACTGGGAGGGAAACACCTGTGAGACTGAGTAGTAGGGTCCCAATGTACGAGTGAGTAGTGGTGGGGAGCCCACTGTGAGAGTGAAGACTGGGAGGTACCCAATGTGTCACTGACTACTGGATTGGCCTCGACTGTGACAGTGAATAATGGGAATGACCATTAGTGTTAGCGTGCAGTGGGAGGGACCCACCTGTAACAGTGTATAGAGGGAGGGATCCACCTTTGACAGTGAGTACATGGAGGTTCCCACTGAGTCAGTGAGCATAGGGAGTGAAAGGCCTGTGAGACTGAGTAGTAGGGACCAAAATGACAGTGAGTAGTTGGGGTGATCTCCATTTGACAGTAAATAGTGGGAGGGACCCCCTTGTGATAGTAAATAGAGGAAGGGACTCAAGTGTGTTTACTAAATAGGAGGACAGACAGGAATCTACTCATAAAGACTTCTTTTCATAGTAAATAGTGGGAGGGTCTGAATGTTTCAGTGAGCAGTGGGAGGGACCCTCCTATGACAGTGAGTAGTGGGAGAGACCTACCTATGACATTGATGGTGAGAAGGACCCAATGTGTCAGTGAGCAGTGGGAGGGACTCCCCTGTGACAGGTATAGTTGGAGGGACTCTATGTGTGAGTGAGTAGTGGGAGGGACCCTACAGTGACAGTAAAAAGTGGGAGGGACTTGCCCTTGATAACAGAATAGTGGGAGGAACCCAAATGTGTTCAGTGAATAGTAGGAGAGACCAGTGATTAGTGAGAGACCCTCCCCCTTTGACTTGAATAACGGGAGATTCCCAATGTGTCAGTGAGCCATGGGAGTGTCCAAACTGTGACAGGCATAGTGGGAGTGAACCAATGTGTGAGGGAGTAGTGGGAGGGACTCCAGTGTAAAATTGAATAGTCAGAAGGATCCACTGTGGCACCGAGTAGTGGGAGGGACCCCACCATGACTATGAATCGTGGGAAGGAAGCATTGTGTTCTTGAGAAGTCAGAGGGACCCACCTGTGGCAGTGTATAGTGGGAGGGATCCACCTGCAGCAGTGACAACTTGGAGGATCCCAACGTGTCTGTGAGCATTGGGCGGAACCTGCCTGTGAGAGTGATTAGTAGGGACATAATGTGATAGTGAATTGAGTGAGGGACCCTACTGGGACAATAAATAGTGGGAGGTATCAGCCTGTGATAGTCAAATGGTGGAGTTGCTCAAAGAGTTCAGTGTATAGGTGGAGAGAACAGTACGTATTGAGGGGGACCCTTCCTTAGACAGTAAATAGTGAGAGGGATCGAATGTCTGAGTGAGCAGATGGCAGGACAGGCCTGTGACAGACAGGGTGGGAGGGACTCAAAGTGTGAGGAGTAGCGGGCAGGATACCACTGTGAAAAAATTGTGTGAGGTACCCAATGTGTCACTGAGTACTGGGAAGCACCCCACTGGGTCAGTGAATAGTGGGCAGGACCCAGCTTGTCAGTGAGCAGTGAGATGGACTCGACTGTGACAGGCACTGTGGGCGGGACCCAATGTGTGAAGGAGTAGTTGGAGAGACCCGACTGTGACAGGCAAAATTGGTGGGCCCCAGTGTGTGAGTGAGTAGTGGAGGGACCCCACTGTGACAGTATTCAGTGGCAGAGACCCAATGTGTTAGTGAGAAGAGAGAGGGATCCACCTGTGACAGTGAATAGTGAGAGGGATCCACCTGTGATAGGCAATAGTGGAAGGGATCCAATGTGTCAGTGCGCACAGGGAGGCACCCGTCTATGAAGGACATAGTGGGTGGTTTCCACTACCTGAGTGAGTAATGCTGGGGAGTAGTTGAAGGGACCCCACGGTGACAGTGAATTGTGGGAAGAACCCAAGGCGTTACTGAGCATTGGGAGGGGCCCACCTGTGACAGTGTATATTTGGAGGGACCCAATGTGTCCCTGAGCATTGGGAGGCACCTGGATGTGAGAGTGAGTAGAAAGGACCCAATGTGATAGTGAATAGTTAGAGGGACCACACAGTGACAGTAAAAAGTGCCAACGACCCGCCTGAGATAGTGAATAGTGGAAGGAAACCAAATGTTTTCAGCGAATAAGGGAGAGACAAGTAAGTACTGAGAGGGACCCCCCCTTTGACAGTGAATAGTGAGAGGATCCCAATGGTCAGTGAGGAGTGGGAGAAAGGCTCCTGTGACAAAGAGTAGTAGGAGGAACCAGCCTGTGACAGGGAACAGTGTGAGGCACCCAGGTGTCACTGAGTCGTAGGAGGGACCTGACTATGACAGTGAATAGTGGGAAAGACCAAATGTACTACTGAGCAGTGGGAGGGACACACCTGTGACAGTGAATAATGGGCGGGATACAACTGTTACAGTGAATAGTTGGAGTGAGTAGTGAGAGGGACCTGACTGTGACAGTGAATGTTGTGAGGTACCCAAAGTGTCAGTGAGCAGTGAGAGGGACCAGACTGTGATGGGTATACTTGGAGGGATACAGTGTGTCAGTGACTAGTGGGATGAACCCTACTGGACAGTAAATGGTGGCAGGGACTCCCCTGTGATTGTAAATAGTTGCAGGAACCCAGTGAATAGTAGGAGAGACCAGTGAGTAGTGAGAGGCATCCCCCTCTTTGAAGTGAACAGAGGGAGGTTCCCAATGTGACAGTAAGCAGTGGGAGGAACCCTCCAGTGACAGGGAGTAGTGCCAGGGAACACAAGTGACAGTGAACGCTGGGAAGAATCCAATGTGTGAGTGAGTAGTGGGAGGGACCTGCCTTTGAGAGTCAGTACCATAGTAGGGACCTAAATGTATCAGTAAATAGTGGGAGGAGCCCGCCTGTGATAGTGAACTAGTGGGAGGGCCCCAAATTAGTTCAGTGTATAGGCGGAGAGAACAACTAGTAGTGAGACAGACCCAATGTGTCAGTAACAGTCATAGTGGACCGGTCTCTGACAGACGGAGTGGAAGGGAGGCCCCCTTTGACAGTAAATAATGGGACAGTCCCCATGTGTCAGTGAGCAGGGGGAGGGATGTTCCTGTGCAAGTGAGTAGTGGGAGGGACCAGGCTGTGACACTGAATGGTGGGAAGGACCCAATGTCTCAGTGGTCAGTGGGAGGGACCCGACTGCGACAGGCATAATTGGCCCACTTTCCACTGTCATAGGGGAATCCCTCACAATACTCATTGCCACATTGGGTACCTCCCACGATTTACTGTCACAGTGTTGTCTCGCCCACTACTCACTCACACATCGGGTCCCTCCCACTATCTCTGTCACAGGCCTGTCCCTCCATCTGCTCACTGACACATTGGGTCCCTGTCACTATTCACTGTCTAAGGGATCCCTCTCAATACTTATTGGTCTCTCTGCCTATACACTCAATTCGTTTTGGCCCTCCCACTATTTCACTAGCACAGGTGGGTTCCTCCCACTATTTACTGTCACTGTGGGAACCCTCCCACTACACACTGTCACATGAAGTCCCTACTACTCACTCTCACAGGCGGGTCCCACCCAATGCTCACGGACACATTGGGGCCCTACAAGTACTCACTATTGCAGGTGGATCCCTCCCAGTGTACAGCGCCACAGGTGGGTCCCTCCGAGTGCTCACTAACACATTGGGTCCTTCCCACTATTCACTGTCACAGTGGAGTCCTTTCCACTACTCAGTGCCACACTGGATCCCTCCCAATATTAAATGTCACACTGGGGTTCTTCCCGCTACTCACTCACACATTGGGTCCTTCTCACTATACCTGTCACAGGCAGGTCCCTCCCACTGCTCCCTGACACATTTGGAACCTCCCATTATTCACTGTCAAAGGCGGGGGGGGGCGGGTAAGGGGGTAGGGTCCTCTCACTACTCACTGGTCTGTCCTACTATTTTCTGAACACATTTGGGGGGTCCCTCCCATTATTTCTGTCAAAGTGGGTCCCTCCCACCACTCACTGTCACAGGCA
>NW_003852625.1:57841-58231 GCF_000181295.1 Otolemur garnettii
CTATTCACTGAACATATTTGGGTCCCTCTCATTGTTCACTCTCATAGGCGGGTCCCTCCCACTATATACTGTCAAAGGGGGGTCCCTCCCACCACTCACTGTCACATTTGGTCCCTCCTGCTCACTCCCACAGGCATTTCCCTCCCTTTGCTCACCGACACACTGGGGCCCTCAAAGTACTCACTGTCGAAGGTGGATCCCCCCCACTGTACTCTAATTAGTCTTTCCCACTATTCACTGTCACGATTGAGTCCCATCTACTATTCCGTGACACATTGGGTAACTCCCAGTATTCCCTATCACAGTGGGTTCCCCAGCATTACTCACTCAGATAGTGGAACCTACCCACAATGTCCTTCACAGACGGGTGCCTCCCTGTGCTCACTGACA
>NW_003852625.1:60636-68565 GCF_000181295.1 Otolemur garnettii
CACTATATACTGTCAGAGAGGGGTCCTTCTCACTACTCAGTGTCACATTCGTTCCCTCCAACTATTGAATTTCACACTGGGATCCCTCCCACTACTCCCTCACACATTCGGTCCCTCTCACTATGCCTGTTGCAGGTTGGGCACTCTCATAGCTCACTGACACATTGGGAACCTCCCATTGTTCACTATAAAATGGGGAGTCCCTCTCACTACTCACTGGTATGTCCCACTATACTCTGAATACATTTAGGTTCCTCCCATTATTCACTCTCAAGGGCGGGTCCCTCCCACTATTTACAGTCCCAGGCGTGTCCCTCCCACTGCTCACTGACACTTGGGTCCCTCCTATTATTCACTGTAAATGGTGGGGTCCCTCGCAATAATCACTGGCCTCTCCTACTATTTTCTGAATACATTTGGGTTCCTCCAAGTATTTACTATCAAGGAAGGTCCCTCCCACTTTTTACTGTCACAGTGGGATCCCTTCCACTACTCACATACACACTGGGTCCGTTCAACTATACCTGTCATAGGCAGGTCCCTCCCACTGCTCTCTGACACATTGGGAACCTCCCATTATTCACTGTAAAGAGGGTGGGTCCCTCTCAGTAATCACTGGTCTCTCCTACTATTCTCTGAGTATATTTGGGTTCCTCGTATTATTCACTATCAAGGAGGGTCCCTCCCACTTTTTACTGTCACAGTGGGGGCCCTCCAAATACTCACTCACACATAGAGTCCCTCCAAATATACCTGTCGCAGGGAGGGCCCTCCCACTGCTCACTGAAACATTGGGTCCCTCCCACCATCGATATTATAGGGAGGTCCCTCCCACTACTCACTGTCACAGGTGGGTCCCTCCCACTGCTCATTGACACATTGTGACCCTCCCACTATTTACTATCAAAAAGAGTCACTATCAGTAGATTCTCATCTGTCCTCCTATATAGTAAACACATTTGGGTCCCTTCAACTATTCACTATCACAAGGGGGTCCCTCCCACTATTTACTGTCAAATGGGGGTCCCCCCAACTACTCACTGTCATATTTGGTCGCTACTACTCACGCTCACAGGAGTTTCACTCCCAATGCTCACTGACTCATTGGGGCCCTCCAAGTACTCACTGTCGAAGGTGGATTCCTCCCTCTATACACTGTCACAGGTTGGTCCCTCCCACTGCACACTAACACTAATGGTCATTCCTGGTATTCACTGTCACAGTCGAGTCCAGTCTACTACTCAGTGACACATTGGGTACCTCCCAGTATTTACTCTCACAGTGGGGTCCCCACCACTACTCACTCACACAATCCAATCCACTCAGTATGACTTTCGGAGGCGATTCCCTCCCTCTGCTCACTGACACATTTTGTCCCTCCCACTATTCACTGTCGCAGGTGGGTTCCTCCTACTATTCACTGTCACAGGTGGATCCCTCCTACTGTTTACTGACACATTGGGACCCTCCCACAATTCATTGTCTCAGCGAGTCCCTCCCACTGCTCATTGACACATTGGGACCGTCCCACTATTTACTATCAAAAGGGGTCCTCATCAGTAGATACTTGTCTGTCCCCATAATCACTAAACACATTTGATTCCCTTTCACTATTCACTATCACTGGTGGGTCCCTCTTAATATTTACTGTGAAAAGGGGTTACTTCCAATACTCACTATCATAAATGGTCCCTACGACTCAGTCTCACAGGTGTTTCCCTCCCAATGCTTACTGACACATAGGAGACCCTCCAAGTGCTCCCTGTCCCACGTGGATCCCTCCCACTATACACTGTCATGGGTGGTTCACTCCCACTGCACACTAACATAAAGGGTCATTCCCAGTATTCACTGTCACAGTCAAGTTCTTCCCAGTACTCAGGGACACATTGGGTCCTCTCACTAGTCACTGTCACAGGTGGGTCTCTCCCAGTGCTCCCTGTCACAGGTGGGTCCCTCCCACTGCTCAGTGACACATTGGGACCCTCCCACTATTCACTGTCGAAGTGAGGACTCCCTCTCTCTACTTAACATTTTCTCCACCTGTTCACAGAGCATATTTGGGTTCCTCCCACTATTCACTCCTACAGGTGGGTCCCTCCCACTATTTAATGTCACAGCTGGGCCTCTCCCTCTATTCACTGTCACATTGGGTTTCTACAAGTCATCCTCACTGGTGGGCCCTCCCAATGCTCACTGACACAATTGCACCCTCCAACTACTCATTGTCACAAGGGGATCCCTTCCTCTATTTACTGTCACAGGTGGGTCCCCCCCAGTGCTCACTAACGCATTGGGTCCCTCCCATTATGCACTCTCACAGGTGGGTCCTTCCCACTACTCACTGCAGAGGAGCATCCCTGCCCCTGCTCACTGACACATTGGGACTATCCCACTGTTTGCTGTCAAAGGGGGTCCCTCTCAGTACTTACTGCTCTCTCCCTCTCTTCACTTAAAACAATAGTGTCCAGCCCAATATTCACTCTCACAGGAGGGTCCCTACCACTATTTACTGTTACATTGGGGTCCCTTCCACTCCTGTCCCATTTGGTCCTTACTACTCACTATCATAGGTGGGTCCCTCTCAATATTCACGGACACATTGGGGCCCTCCAAGTACTCACTGTTGAAGGTGGGTCCCTCCCACTACTCACTTCCATACTGGGTCCCTCCTATTGTGCCTGTCACAAGTGGGTCCCTCCCACTACTCACTCCCATACTGGGTCCCTCCAATTGTGCCTGTCAGATTTGGGTCCCTCCCACTGCTCACTGACACATTAGGTCCCTCCCATTATTCACTGTCACTTTGGGGTCCCTCCCACTACTCACTCATCCATTGGGTCCCTCCAATTATGCCTGTCACAAGCAAATCCCTCTCAGCTCACTGACACACTGGTTCCTGACCACTATTCACTCTCATAGGGAGATCCCTCCAAATACTCAGTGACATATTGAGTACCTCACAAGATTATGTCAAAGTGGGATCCCACGCACTACTCACTCACACTTTGGGTCCCTCCTACTATATCTGTCATAGGCCTGTCCCTCCATCTGCTCACTGACAGATGGGTCCCTCCTACTATTCCCTGTCTAAGGGGAGGAGCTCCTTCTCAATACTTAACTGTTCTCTCAGCCTATACACTGGACTCATTTGGGCCACTACCGCTATATCACTATCACAGGCATGTTCCTCCCACTATTTACTGTCACAGTGGGGTCCCTCCCACTATTCAGTGTCACAAGAAGGCCCTACTACTCACTCTCACAGGCTTGTCCCACCCAATGCTCATGGATATATTAGGGCCCACCAAGTACTCAGTGTTGCAGGTGGATCCCTCTCACTATACACTGAGACAGGTGGGTCCCTCCCACTGCTCAATAAGACATTGGTTCCTTCCCACTATTCACTTTCACAGTGGGGTCCCTCCCAATACTCAGTGCCACATTGGATCCCTCCCACTACTAAATGTCACACTGGGATCCCTCCCACCACTCCCTCACACATTGGGTCTCTCCCACAATGCCTGTCACAGGTGGCTCCCTCCCATGGCTCACTGAGAGGTTTGGATCATCCCATTATTCACTGTTTAAGGGCGGGGTCCCTCTCGCTATTCACTGGAATCTCCTGCTATTGTCTGAATACATTTGGGTTCCTCCCAGTATTCACTCTCAAGGGAGGGTCCCTGCCACCATTCACTGCCACAGGAGGGACCCTCCCACTATTCACTGTCACAGGAGGGTTCCTCCCACTGTTCACTGACACATTGGGAGCCTCCCACTATTTACTATCAAAAAGGAGTCCCTATCAGTAGGTACTCATTTGTCCTCCTATCCACTGAACACATTTGGTTCCTTCATACTATTCAATATCTCAGGCAGGTCCCTCCCACTAGTTACTGTCAAAGGGGGGGTCCCTCCACTCTACTCACTGTCATATTTGGTCCTTGGTACTCTCTTTCACAGGCATTTCCCTCCTAATGCTCACTGACTCATTGAGGCCCTCCAAGTACTCACTGTTCCAGGTGGATCCCTTCACTATACAGTGTCACAGGTGGGTCCCTTCTACTGCACACAAACACAATGAGCTGATTCCCATTATTTGCTGTCACAGTCAAGTTCCTCCCACTAATCAGTGACACATTGGGTACTTCCCAGTATTCACTGTCACAGTGGGGTCCCCACCACTACTCACTCACACATTGGGACCCACTCACTCTCTGTCTTACAGGTGTGTCCCTCCCTCTGCTCATTGACACATTAGGTCCCTCCCACTATTCACTGTCACAGGTGGATCCCTCAGAATATTCACTGTAACAAGTGGGTCCTTCCCACTATTCATTGTTGATGGGCTAGGTGTTCCCTCTCAGTACTTACTGGTCTCTCCCCCTATTCACAGAACACATTTGGGTCCCTCCCACTATTCACTACCACAGGTGGGCCCCTCCCAATATTCAATGTCTCATTGGGTCCCTACTACTCACTTTCACAGGTGGAGCCTTCCCAGTGCTCACTGACATTTGGGACCCTCCTACTACTCACTGTCACAGATGGGTCTCTCCCACTGCTCACTAACATATTGGGTCCCTCCCTTTGTTCACTGTCACAGTGGGGTCCCTCCCAATTCTCACTCACACATTGGGTCCCTCCAATTATACCTGTCACAGGCGGGTCATTCCCACTGATTACTGACACATTGGGTCCTTCCCACCATTCAGTGTCACAGACAGGTCCCTCCCACTACTCACTTGCATAAGAGCATCCATCCTCCTGCTCACTGATCCATTCGGAACATTCACTATTCAATGTAAAAGGTGAGGGCTCTCTCAGTTCTTACTGGTCTCTCCCCCTATTCACTGAAAACACTAGGGTCCCTCCCACGATTCAGTATCACAGGAGGGTCCTTCCCACTACTGATTGTCACAGTGGGGTCACTTCCACTCCTTACTGTCACATTTCATCCCTACTACTCACTTGCACAAGGGGGTCCCTGCAATGCTCATGGACACATTGGGTCCCTCTCACTATTCACTGTCAATGTGGATGGTCGCTCTGAATACTTACTGGTCTCTCCGCCTATACACTGAACTAATTTGGGGCCCTCCGACTATTTCACTATCAAAGGCGGGTTCCTCCCACTATTTAGTGTCACAGTGGGGTCTCTCCCACTATTCACTGTCACACTATGTTCCTACTACACACACGAGTCCCACCCAATGCTCACGGACACACTGGGGCCCTCCAAGGACTCACTGTTCCAAGTGCATCCCTCCTACCATACATTGAAACAGATGGGTCCCTCTAACTGGTCACTAACACACTGTGTGCTTCCCAATATTCTCTATCACAGTGGGGTCCCTGCCACTGCTCATTTCCACATTGGATCCCTCCCACTATTAAATGTCAGACTGGGGTTCCTTCCACCACTCCCTCACACATTAAATGAGTGCTTCCCAATATTCACTATCACAGTGGGGTCCTTCCGACTACTCAGTTGCACATTGGATCCCTCCGACTATTAAATGTCACAGTGGGGTCCTTCCCAGTACTCCCTCACAAATTCGGTCCCTCTCACTATGCCTATCACAGGTGGGTCCCTACCCTGGCTCAGGGATATACTGGGAACCTCTCATTATTCACTGTCAAAGCTGGGGTCCTGCTCATTTCTCACTGGTCTCTCCTACTATTCTCTGAGGTTCCTCCCACTATTCACTATCAAGGGCGGGTCCCTCCCGCTATTTACTGTCATAGTGGGCTCCCTCCCACTGCTCACCGACACATTGAGACACTCCCAATATTTAATTTCACAGGATGGTACCCTGCACTACTCACTGACACATTGGGACCGTCCCACTATTTAATATCAGTAGACTGTGGTCTGTCTCGCTATTCGCTGAACACATTTGGGTTCCTCCTGCTATTTACTGTCTCAGTGAGACACTACTCACTCACACACTGGGTCCCTCCAACTATACCTGTCATAGGCTGGTCCCTCCCACTACTCATTGTCACAGAAGGGTCCCTCCCATTGCTCACTGACACACTGGGACTGTCTCACTATTTACTATCAAAAAGAGGTCTTTATCAGCCCATATTCATCTGTCCACCTATTCACTAAACACATTTGTGTCCTTTGATAGTGAGTAGTAGGGACTAAATGTGACAGTGAGGAGTGGGAGGGACCCCACTGTGAAAGTAAATAGTGGGAAGGACCCTTCTATGATAGTGAATAGTGGGAGGCACCCTAGTGTTTTCAGTGAATAGGGGGAGAGAGCAGTAAGTACTGAGAGGGAACCCACATTTACAGGGAATAGTGGGACTGCCCCAATGTGTCAGTAAGCAGGAGGAAGGATGCTCCACTGCAAATAACTAGTGGAAGGGACATGGCTGTGACACTGACTGGGGGAAGGGACCCAATGTGTCAGTGAGCACTGGGAGGGACCCACCTATGACGGCCATAATTGGAGGGACCCAAAGTGTCAGTGAGTTAAGGGAGGTACCCCACTGTGAGAGTGAATAATTGGATGGATACAATGTATCAGTGAGCAGAGAGAGGGAATCGCCTCTGAAAAACATAGTAGGTGGGTCCCAATGTTTGAGTGAGTAGAGGTGGAGACCCCACTGTGAGAGTGAATACTGGGAGGTATGCAGTGTATCACTGAGTGGTGAACGGGACTTGACTGTGACAGTGAATACTGGGAATGACCCTTTGTATTAGTGTGCAGTGGGAGGGACCTACCTGTGACAGTGTATAGAGGGAGGGATCCACCTTCAATAGTGAGTACTTGGAGGACCCCAATGGGTCAGTGAGCATTGGGAGGAAAACACTTGTGAGAGTGAGTAGGAGGGACCAAATATGACAGTGAGTATTGGAGGGACCTCCATTTGACAGTAAATAGTGGGAGGGACCCAAATGTGTTCAGTGAATAGGGTCAGAGACCAGTAAGTAGTAAGAAGGACCCCCCCATTTGACAGTTAATTTTAGGAGGGTCCCAATGTGTCAATGAGCAGTGAGAGGGACCATCCTGTTACAGTGAGTAGTGGGAGGGACCCGATGTGTCAATGAGCAGTTGGAGGCACCCACCTTTGCCAGGCACAATAGGAGGACCCAATGTATGAGTGACTAGTGGGAAGGACCCCACTGTGACAATGAATAGTGGGAGGGACTCACCCGTGATACTGAAGAATGAGAGGAACCCAACTGAATTCAGAGAATAGTAGTAGAGACCAGTGATTAGTGAGGAGACCTCCCCAATTTGACCATGAATAATGGGAGGATCCTAATGTGTCAGTGAGCCATGGGAGGGACCCACCTGTGACAAGCATTGTGGGAGGAACCAAATGGAGAGGGAGTAGCGAGAGGAAGCCCAGTGTGACATTTAATAGTGAGAGGGATCCAATATGGCACAGAGTAGTGGGAGGGGCCCCACTGTGACAATGAATAGTGGTAAGGATCCAATGTATTATTTAGCAGTGGGGGGACCCACATGTGGCAGTGTATAGTGGGAGGGATCCACCTGCAACAGTGAGAACTTGGAGGGGACCAATGTGTACGTGAGCATTGGGTGGGAACTGCCTGTGAGAGTGAGTACTACGGACCTAATGTGACAGTGAATAGTAGGAGGGACTCCATTGTGACAGTAAACATTGGGAAGCACCCACGTGTGATATCGAAAAGGTGGGAGGGCCCCAAATGAGTTTAGCATAAAGGTGGAGAGAACAGTAAGTATTGAGAGGGACCCACCTTAGACAGTGAATGGTGAGAGGGATCCACTATGTCAGGGAGTAGATGACCTGACAAACGTGTGACAGACATAGTGGGAAGGACCTATGTGTGAGTGAGTACTGGGCAGGACACCACTGTGACTATAAATCGTGGGAGATACCCAATGTATCACTGAGTATTGGGAGGGACCCCATTATGAAATTGGA
>NW_003852625.1:68844-71643 GCF_000181295.1 Otolemur garnettii
AGGAAAGCCCCACCAGTGAAAGGGAGTTGTAGGGACCAATGTGACAGTGAATAGTGGGAAGGACCCACCTATGGCAGTCAATAGTGGGAGGCACCCAAATGTGTTCTGTGAATAGGCGGAGAGACCAGTAAGTACTGAGAGGGACTCCTGCTTCGACAATGAATAGTGGGAGGGTCCCAATGTGTCAGTGAGCAGTGGGAGGGACCCACCTGTAAAGACCTAGTGGGTATTTCCCAATGTGTGAGAGTAGAGTTGCGGACCCCACTGTGATATGAATACTGGGAGGTACCCAATGTGTCAACGAGTAGTGGGGGGACCTGATTGTGACAGTGAATAGTGGGAATGATGCATTGTGTTAGTATGCAGTGGGAGGCACAGTGTATACAGGGAAGGATCCACCTGTGTCAGTAAGTAGTTGGAGGGCCCTAATGTGTCAGTGCACCTTGGGATGGAAATGCCTGTAAGAATGAGTAATAGGGTCGAAATATGACAATGAACATTGGGAAGGACCCCCTTGGACAGTAAATAGTGGGAGGGACCCATATGTAATGGTGAATAGTCCAAGGGAACCAGGTGTGTTTAGTGAATAGGGAGACATACGAGTATCTACTGAGAGGATCTGTTTTTTGATAGTAAATAGTCGGATGGCCACAGTGTGCCAATGAGTAGTGGGAGGGACCTACCTGTAGCAGTGAGTAGTGGCAAGGACCAGCCTGTGACAGCGAATGGTGGGAGAAAAACAATGTGTCAGTGAGCAGTGGGAGGGACCAGCCTATGACAGGTATAGTTTGAGGGACATTATGTGTGAGTGGGTAGTGGGAGGGACCCCACTGTAACAGTAAAAAATGGAACCACTCTTGATAGTGAATAGTGGGCGGGACCAAAATGTATTCAGAGAATAGTAGGAGAGAACAGTGATTAGTGAGAGAACCTCCCTTTGATAGTGAATAATGGGAGGATCCCAATGTGTCAGTGAGCCATGGGAGGGACCCAATGTGTGATGGAGTAGTGGGAGAGACCCGACTGTGACAGGCATAATTGGTGGGCTCCAATGTGGTGAGTGAGTAGTGGGAGGGACCCCACCATGACAGTATATAATGGGAGAGACCCAATGTGCTAGTGAGAAGAGGGAGGGACCCACCTGTGACACTCAATAGTGGGAGGGATCCACCTTTGACAATGAGTAGTTGGAAAGCCCCAAATGTCAGTGAGCACTGGGAGAGCCCCACCTGTGAGACTTAGTTGTAGGGACCTAATGGGAGAGTGAATAGTGAGAGGGGCCCAAATGACTTCTGCGAGTATGGGGGCAAGAACAGTAAGTACTCAGAGGGAGCCCCCACTTCCACAATGAATAGTAGGAGGTACCCACCTGTGATAGTAAATAGTTGGAGGGATCCACCTATGACAATGAATAGTAGGAGGGTTCCAATGTGTCAGTTAGCAGTGGTAGGGTCCTACCTGTGACAGTGAATAGTGGGAGATATCCACCTGTGACAGTCAATAGTGGAAGGGACCCAATGTGTCAGTGAGCACAGGGAGGCACCCGCCTATGAAGGACATCGTGGGTAGGTCCCAATATGTGAGTGAGTAGTGCTGGGGAACCCACTGTGATAGTGAATACTGGGAGTTACCCAGTGTGTCACTGAATAGCAGATGGGACTCATCCGTTACAATGAATAGTGGGAAAGACCCATTGTGTTAGTGTACAGTGGAGGGGACCCACCTGTGACAGTGTACAGAGGGAGGGATTCACCTTTGACACTGAGTACTTTGAGGGCCCCAGTGTTTCGAAGAACACTGAGAGGGAAATTCCTGTGGGAGTGAGCAGGAGGTACCAAATATGACAGTGAGTAGTGGGAGGAACCCGTCTATGAGAGTGAATAGTGAGAGGGACCCAAATATGTTCAGTAAATAGGGGAACAGACCAATATCAACTGATAGGGACTGCCCCTTTGATACTAAATAGTGGGACAGTCCCAATGTGTCAGTGCGAAGTGGGAGGGTCCCTCCTGTGACAGTGAGTATAGAGAGGGCCCCATCAGTGACAGTGAGTGTTGGTAGGGACCCACATTGACAGTAAATAGTGGGAGGGACCCATCATTGATAGTGAATAGTGAGAGGAACCCAAATGTGTTCAGAAAACAGTAGGACAGTCCAGTGAGTAGTGAGAGGGACTCCCGCCCCCGCCCCCTGCCTTTCACAGTGAATAATGAGAGGTTCCCAATGAGTCAGCGAGGAGTGGGAGGGACCTGCCTGTGACAGGCATAGTGAGAAGGACCCAATGTGTGAGTGAGTAGCAGGAGGGACCCCAGTGTGACATTTAATAGTGGGAGGGATCCAGTGTGGCACTGAGTAGTGGGAGGGACCCCACAGTGGACAGTGAATAGTTGGAAGGACCCAATGTGTGAGTGAGCAGTGTGAGAGACCCCAGTGTGACTTTTAATAGCGGGAGGGATCCATGTGGTACTGAGTAGTAAGAGGCACCCCACCATGACACTGATTAGTGGGAAGGACCCAATGTTTCAGTGAGCACTCGGAGGGACCCACCTGTGACAGTGTATAGTGGGAGGGATCCACCTGCAATAGTGAGTACTTGTAGGGCCCCAATGTGTCATTGAGCATTGGGTGGGACCCGCCTGTGAGAGTGAGTAGTAGGAACTTCATATGAGAGTGTGTAGTGGGAGGGGCCCCCCAGTAACAGTAAATAGTGGGAGGAACCCACCTGTGATAGTGAAATAGTGGGAGTGGCACAAACAAATTCAGTGTATAGGTGGAGAAATCAATAAGTATTGAGAGGGA
>NW_003852625.1:71677-71951 GCF_000181295.1 Otolemur garnettii
GGACAGGCCTGTGACAGAGATAGTAGGAGGGACCCCATGTGTGAGTGAGTAGTGGGCGAGACAACACTGTGACGGTAAATCGTGGAAGGTACCCGATGTTGCAATGAGTATTGTGAGGGACTTCACTATGACAGTGGAAAGTGGGCATGACCCATGTGTCAGTGAGCAGTAGGAGGGACGTGCCTGTGACAGGCATAATTGGAGGGACCCAATGTGTGAGTGAGTACAGGGCGGGACCCCACTGTGACAGTGAATACTGGGAAGGACCCCATGG
>NW_003852625.1:72926-78904 GCF_000181295.1 Otolemur garnettii
GGACCAAATATGACAGTGAGTAGTTGGGGGGTACCCCCGCTAGACAGTAAATAGTGGGAGGGGCCCACCTGTGATAGTGAATAGTGGAAGGGACCCAGGTGAGTTTAGTGAACTGGAGGACAGATGAGTATCTACAGATAGGGACCCCTTTCCATAGTAAATAGTGGTATGGTTCCAATGTTTCAGTGAGCAGTGGGAGGGACCCTTCTTTGACAGTGAATGGTTGGAGGGAACGAATGTGTCATTGAGCAGTGGGAGGGACTCATCTGCGACAGGTATAGTTGGAGAGAACCACTGTGTGGGTGGGTAGTGGGAGTGACCCCACTGTGACAGTAAATAGTGGGAGGGATCCATTGTGACACTGAGTAGTGGGAGGGACTCCACTGTAACAGTGAATAGTTGGAGGGACCCACCTGTTGTAGGGTATAGTGGGAGGGATCCACCTACAACAGTGACCACTTGGAGGGTTCCAATGTGTTCTTGGGTGTGTGTTCGGAGCATTGGGAGGGACCCGTCTGGGAGAGTGAGTAGTAGGGACTTCATGTGACAGTGAATACTGGAAAGGACCCCTCTGTGACAGTAAACAACTACTCACTGTCATATTTGGTCCCTACTACTCACTCTCACAGGCTGTCCCTCCCAATGCTCACTATCGCAGGTGGTTCCTTCCCACCATACACTGTTAGACGTGGGTCCCTCCCACTGCACACTAACACAATGGGTCATTCCCATTATTCACTGTCACAGTAGAGTCCCTCCAAATACTCAGTGACACACTGGGTATGTCACAGTGGGGTCCCCAGTACTAGTCACTCATTGGAACCCACCCACTATGTCCCTACCATTATTCACTGTCGAAGTGGGGTCTCCCTCTCAGTACTCACCAGTCTCTACCCCCATTCACAGAACACATTTGGGTCCCTCCTACTATTCACTACCACAGGCAGGTCCCTCCCACCGCTCACTAACACATTGGGTCCCTCCCACTATCCCACTACTCACTCACACATGGGGTTCCTCCAATTATGCCTGTCGAAGTTGGGTCCCTGCCACTGACCACTCACACATTGGGTCCTTCCCACCATTCAGTGTCACAGCCTGGTCCCTCCCACTACTCACTTGCACAGGAGCATCCCTCCCCCTGCAAACTGACACAAGGGGACTGTCCCATTATTTGCTGTCAAAGGGGACCTCCCTTCCACTATGTCTGTCAGAGGCCGGTCCACTATGTCTGTCACTGACACATTGGGTCTCTCTCACTACTAATTGGTCTCTCCGCTTATACACTGAACTATTTTGGGGCCCTCCCACTAGTTCCCTATCACAGGCGGGTTCCTCCCACTATTTACTGATACATTAGGTCCCTACTACGGTACTGACTCTCAAAGGCGGGTCCCTCCAATGCTCACGGACACATTGGTGTCTTCCAAGTACTCACTGTTGCAGTTGGATCCCTCCCACTATACACTGCCACAGGTGAGTCCCTCCTACCGTGCACTAACACATTGGGTCCCTTCCATTACTCACAGTCACATTGAGTCCCTACTACTCACTCTCACAGGAGGGGTCATCACAAACCTAAGTGAAACATTGGGTCCCTACCACTGCTCACTAGCACATTGGGTCCTTCCAAGTATTCATTGTCACAGTGGGGTCCCGTACACTTTGGCTCCCTCCCACTATTAGATGTCAAAGGCAGGTCCCTCCCACTACTCAGTCACACATTGGATTCTTTCCAGCATTCACGGTCACTGGTGGGTCCCTGGCACTACTCACTGTCACTGGAAGGTTCCTCCCACTGCTTACTGACACATTGGGAACCTCCCTCTGTTCACTTCAAAGAGGGGGATGCCTCTCACTACTCACTGGTCTCTCCTACTATTCACTGGGTTCCTGTAACTATTTACTATCACAGGCGAGTCCCTGCCACTATTTACTGTCCGGTAGGGTTCATCCCACTAGTCACTGACACACTGTATCCCTTCAACTATACCAGTCACAGCTGGATCCATCCCACTGCTCACTGACACATTGGGTCCCTCCCAACATACACTGTCACAGTGAGGTCCCTCTCATTACTCATTGTCACAGGAGGTCCCTCCCACTGCTCACTGAAATGTTGGGACCCTCCCAATATTCACCGTCAAAGGCGGTTCCCTCTCATTACTCACTGGTCTCTCCTATTCACTGAACACATTTTGGTCCCTCCCACTATTCACTGTCATATTGGGTCCCTACAGCTCACTCTCACAGGCACGTCCTTGACAATGCTCACTGACACATTGGGTCCCTCCAACTATTCACTGTAACAGTTGTATCCCGCCCATTATTCACTGTCACAGGTGGGTCACTCCCACAGCTCAGTAATACATTTGTTCTTTCCCACTATTCACTGTCATAGTCAGGTCCCTCCTACGACTCAGTGACACCTGGGTGCCTCCCACTGTTCCCTGTCACAGGCTGGTTCCTCCCACTACTCATTGTCACAAGAGCCTTTCTCCCACTCATCACTGACCATTGGGATCCTCTCACTATTCACTGTCAAAGGAGGGTTACCTCTCAGTACTTACTTCTCTCTCCCCCTATTCGCTGAAAACATTTTATTTCCTTCCATTATTTACTATCACAGGCGGGTCCATGGCACTTTTTACTGTCACTGTGGGGTCCCTCTCACTATTCACTGTCACATTGGGTCCTTTCTGCTCATTGTTACAGCCAGGTGCCTCCTAAAGCTCAAGGACACATTGGGTCCCTCCAAATATTCACTGTCACAGGTGGGTCCCTCCCAATGCTCACGGACACACTGGTTCTCTCCAAGGACTCACCATTGCAGGTTGATCCCTCCCACTCTACACTGTCACACGTGGGTCCCTCCAACTGCTCCCTAACACATTGGGTACTTCCCATTAACTGTCACAGTGGGGTCCATCCCACAACTCAGTGCCACATTGGATCCCTCCCACTACTCGCTGACACACTGGATCCCTCCGAACATTTACTGTTACAGGGGGTCCCTCCCATTATACACTGCCACAGGAGGTTCCCTCCCACTGCTCACTGACACAGCGGGACCATCCCACTATTCACTAGCAAAAGGGGTCCCCATCAGTAGATACTCATCTGTCTCCCTATTTGCTAAACACACTTGGGTCCCTTCCACCATTCACTATCACCACTGTTTACTGTTAAAGGGGTGTCCCCCCACTACTCACTGTCATATTTGTTGCCTACTACTCACTCTCACAGGCGTTTCCCTCCCAATGCTCACTGACACACTGGGGCCCTCCATGTATTCCCTGTCATGAGTAGATCCCTCCCACTCTACACTGTCACGGGTGGGTCCTTCCCACTGCACACTAACACTAATGGTCATTCCCGCTATTCACTGTCACGGTCGAGCCCCATCCACTACTCAGTGACACATTGGGTCCCTCCCATTATTCACTGTCACAGTGGGGTCCCCACCACTTCTTACTCACACATTGTGTCCCTCCAACTATACCTGTCATAGGCAGGTCCCTCCCACTGCTCACTGACACATTCAGAACCTCCCATTATTCACTGTCAAAGTAGAGAGGAGTCCCTCTCACTCATCACTGGTCTCTCCTACTAGTCTCTGATTACATTTGAGTTCCTGCTACTATTCACTATCACAGGCAGGTCCCTCCCAGTTTTTCCTGTCACAGTGGGGTCCTTCGACTACTCACACACACATTGGGTCCCATCAACTATACCTGTCATAGGCAGGTCACTCCCACTGCTCACTGACACATTGGGAACCTCCCATTATTCACTGTCAAAGAGGGGGGATCCCACTCAGTAATCTCTGTTCTCTCCTACTATTTTCTGAATACATTTGGGTTTCCCCTACTATTCACTATCAAGGCAGGTCCTTTCCACCTTTTACTGTCAGAATGGGGTCCCTCCCCCTACTCACTCACACATAGAGTCCCTCCAACTATACCTGTCAGAGGTGAGTCCCTCCCACTGCTCACTCACACTTTGGGTCTCTCCAACCATCCATGTCATAGGCAGGTCCCTCCCACCACTCACTGTCACAGGAGGGTCCTCCCACTGCTCACTAACACATTGGGACCCTACCACTATTTACTAGCAAAAGGCGTCCCTATCAGTAGATACTCGTCTGTTCTCACATTCACTAAACACACTTGGGTCCCTTCCACTATTGACTATCATAAGTGGGTCCCTCCCACTATTTACTGTCAAACAGGGTCCCCCCCAATACTCACTGTCATATATGGTCCCTACTAGTCACGCTCACAGGTGTTTCTCTCCCAATGCTCACCTACTCATTGGGGCCCTCCGAGTACTCACTGTCAAAGGTGAATCCCTCCCTCTATACACTGTCACAGTTAAGTCCCTCCCACTGCACACTAACACTAATGGTCATTCCCACTTTCCACTGTCAGTTAAGTCCAATCCGCTACTCAGTGACCCATTGGGTACCTCCCAGTATCACTCTCACAGTGAGGTCCCCATCACTACTCACTCACAATCCAAGCCACCCAGTTTGTCTTTTGGAGGCAGTTCCCTCCCTCTGTTCGCTGACACATTGTGTCCCTCCCACTATTCACTGTCACAGGTGGATCACTCCCACTATTCACTTTCAGAGGTGGGTCCCTCCCACTATTCACAGTCACAGGTGAGTCCCTCCCACTGTTCACTGACTCATTGAAGCCTCCCACCATTCATTGTCTCAGTGGATCCCTCCCACTCCTCACTGACACATTGGGACTGTCCCATTATTCACTCTCATTATAGGGTCCCTCCCAGTACTCACTGATCCACTGGGTTCCTCCAATTATGCCTGTCACAGGCTAGTTCCTCTCACTGCTCACTCACACATTGGGTCCTGCCCACTAATTACTGTCACAGTGGGGTCCCTCCCACTATTAAATTTCACACTGGGGTACCTCCCGCGACTCACTCACACATTGGGTCTCTCTCACTATGCCTGTCACAGGTGTGTCCCTCCCACTGCTCCCTGACTCATTCGGAACCTCCCATTATTCACTATCAGAGGCGGGGGGGCGGGATCGGGAGTCCCTCTCACTGCTTACTGGTCTCTCCTACTATTTTCTAAACACATTTGGGTTCCTCCCACTATTCACTATCAATGGTGGGTCCCTCCCACTATTTACTGTCACAGTAGGTCCCACTCACAACACACTGTCACAGGTTGGGCACTCTCAATTCTCACTGTCACAGGAAGGACCCTACCACTTCGCACTGACACATTGGGACTGTCCCACTATTTACTATTTACTATTTACTCCCACTACTCACTGTCATATTTGGTCCCCCCTTCTCACTTCCACAAGAATTTCCCTCCCAGTGCTCACCGACACACTGGGGCCCTCAAAGTACTCACTGTCGAAGGTGGATCCCTCCCACTATGCACTGTCACAGGTGGGTCCCTCCCACTGTACACTAATGAGTTTTTCCCACTATTCACTGTCACGGTTGAGTCCCATCTACTATTCCATGACACATTGGATAACTCCCAGTATTCCCTATCACAGTGGGTTCCCCGGCATTACTCACACAGATAGTGGAACCCACCCACTATGTCCTTCATAGGCGGGTGCCTCCCTATGCTCACTGACACATAGGGTCCCTTCTACTGTTGCCTATCAGAGGTGGATCCCTCCCACTATTCACTGTAACAGGTGGGTCCCTCCCTCTTCTCACTAACACATTAGGTCTCTCGCATTGTATACTGTCACAGTGGGGTCCCTCCAATACTCACTCGCACACTGGGGCCCACCAATTTTGCCTGTCACAGTCGGGTCTCTCCCACTACTCCATCACACATTGGGTCCTGCCCACAATGCCTGTCACAGTCGGGTCCCTCTCACTGCTCACTGACACGCTGGGTCCTGATCACTATTCACTGACACAGTGGGGTGCCTCCCAGTACTCAGTGACACATTGGGTACCTCACACAATTTTGTCAC
>NW_003852625.1:80596-82852 GCF_000181295.1 Otolemur garnettii
CTCTCACTGCTCACTCACACATTGGGTCCTTCCCACTATTTACTGTCACAGTGGGGTCCCTCCCACTATTAAATGTCATACTGGGGTTCCTCCTGCTACTCACTCACACATTGGGTCTCTCTCACTATGCCTGTTACAGGCGTGTCCCTCCCGCTGCTCCCTGACTCATTCGGAACCTCCCATTATTCACTGTCAGAGGCGGGGGGGCGGGATCGGGAGTCCCTCTCACTGCTTACTGGTCTCTCCTACTATTTTCTAACCACATTTGGGTTCCTCCCACTATTCACTATCAATGGTGGGTCCCTCCCACCATTTACTGTCACAGTGGGTCCCTCCCACAACTCACTGTCACAGTCCGGGCCCTCTCCCTTCTCACTGTCACAGGAGGGATCCTCCCACTTTGCACTGACACATTGGGACTGTCCCACTATTTCCTATCAAAGGTACAGTCCCTTGCAGTAGATACTGGTCTGTCCCCCTATTCACTGAACATATTTGGGTCCCTCTCACTGTTCACTCTCATAGCCGGGTACCTCTCACTATTTACTGTGAAAAGGGGGTCCCTCCCACTACTCACTGTCATATTTAGTCCCCCCTGCTCACTCCCACAGGAATTTCCCTCCCAGTGTGCACCGACACACTGGGGCCCTCAAAGTACTCACTGTCGAAGTTGGATCCCTCCCACTATGCACTGTCATAGGTGGGGCCTCCCACTGTACACTAATGAGTCTTTCCCACTATTCACTGTCACGGTTGAGTCCCATCTACTATTCCATGACACATTGGGTAACTCCCAGTATTCCCTATCACAGTGGGTTCCCCAGCATTACTCACTCAGATAGTGGAACCCACCCACTATGTCCTTCATAGACGGGTGCCTCCCTGTGCTCACTGACACATTGGGTCCCTTCTACTATTGCCTATCACAGGTGAATCCCTCCCACTATTCACTGTCACAGGTGGGACCCTCTCTCTTCTCACTAACACATTGGGTCTCTCCTATTGAATACTGTCACGGTGGGGTCCCTCCACTACTCACTCACCCACTAGGGCCCATCAATTTTGCCTGTCATGGTAGGGTCTCTCCCACTACTCCATCACACATTGGGTCTCGCCCACAATGCCTGTCACAGTCGGGTCCCTCTCACTGCGCACTGACAAGCTATGTCCTGCCCGCTATTCACTGACACAGTGGGGTGCCTCCCAGTACTCAGTGATACATTGGATACCTCACACAATTTTGTCACTGTGGTATCCTGCCCACTACTCCTCACACTTTGAGTCCCTCCCACACTGTCTGTCACAGGCCTGTCCTGCCATCTGCTCACTCAGACATTCGGTCCCTCTCACTATTCACGGTCTAAGGGGGGGGGTCCCCCTCAATACATACTGTTCTCTCCATCTATACACTGAACGCTTTGGGCAACTCCACCATTTCTCTATGACAGTGGGTATCTCCCACTATTGACTGTTACAATGGGGTCCCTCCCACAATTCACTGTCACATTACATCCCTACTACTCACTCTCACAGGCGGGTCCCGCCCAATGCTCAGACACGTTGGGGGCCTCCAAGTAGTCACTGCTGTAGGTGGATCCCTCCCACTATACACTGCCACAGTGGTTCCCTCTGACTTCTCAAGAACACATTGGTTCCTTCCCACTATTCACAGTCACGGTGTGTCACTCCCACTACTCGGCGCCACAGTGGATCCTTCTGACTATTCAGTTTCACACTGGAGTCCCTCCCACTACTCACTCACACATAGAGTCCCTCCAACTATACCTGTCACAGGGGAGTCCCTCCCACTGCTCACTGACACATTGGGTCCCTCACACCATCGATGTCATAGGCAGGTCTCTTCCACTACTTACTGTCATAGGAAAGTCCCTCCCACTGCTCACTGACACATTCAGACTCTCCCACTATTTACTATGAGAAGGGGTCTCTATCCGTAGATTATTGTCTGTCTTCCTATTTAGTAAACAGACTTGGGTCCCTTCCTCTATTTACTATCACAAGGGGGTCTCTCCCAATATTTACTGTCAAATGAGGGTCACCCCAACTACTCACTGTCATTTTGGTACCAACTACTCACTGTCACAGCAGTTTCAATCCCAATGCTCACTGACTCATTGTGAACCTCCAAGTACTCACTGTCGAAGGTGGATCCCTCCCTCTATACACTGTCATAGGTAGGTCCCTCCCACTGCACACTAACAATAATGGTCATTCTCACTATTCACTGTCACAGTC
>NW_003852625.1:83007-83678 GCF_000181295.1 Otolemur garnettii
GTGAATAATGGGAATGACCATTTGTGTTAGTTTGCAGTGGGAGGGATCCACCTGTGACAGTGTATAGAGGGAGGGATCCACTTTCGACAGTGAGTACTTGGAGGGCCCCAATGAGTCAGTGAGCATTGGGAGTGAAATGCCTGTGAGAGTGAGTAGTAGGGACCAAATACGACAGTGAGTAGTTGGGGGGGACCCCCATTAGACAGTAAATAGTGGGAGGGATCCTCCTGTGACAGTGAATGGTGGGAGGAAACCAATGTGTCATTGAGCACTGGGACGGACCCATCTGAGACAGGTATAGTTGGAGAGAACCACTGTGTGGGTGAGTAGTGGGAGTGACCCCACTGTAACAGTAAATAGTGGGAGGGATCCAATGTGACATTGAGTAGTGGGAGGGACCCCACTGTTAACAGTGAAAAGTTGGAGGGACCTACCTTTGGCAGTGTATAGTGGGAGGGCTCCAACTGCAACAGTGACTACTTGGAGGGTTCCAGTGTGTTCTTGATTGTGTGTTCGGAGCATTAGGAGGGACCCGTCTGGGAGAGTAGTAGGAACTTCATGTGACAGTGAATACTGGAAAGGACCCCACTGTGACAGTAAACAACTACTCACTGTCATATTTGGTCCCTACTACTCACTCTCACAGGCTGTCCCTCCCAATGCTCACTATC
>NW_003852625.1:83976-85420 GCF_000181295.1 Otolemur garnettii
CTCACTAACACATTGGGTCCCTCCCACTATCCCACTACTCACTCACACATGGCGTTCCTCAAATTATGCCTGTCGCAGTTGGTTCCCTCCCACTGATCACTGACACATTGGGTCCTTCCCACCATTCAGTGTCACAGCCTGGTCCCTCCCACTACTCACTGGCACAGGAGCATCCCTCCCCCTGAACACTGACACATTGGGACTGTCCCATTATTTGCTGTCAAAGGGGGCCTCCCTTCCACTATGTCTGTCAGAGGCCGGTCCACTATGTCTGTCACTGACACATTGGGTCTGTCTCACTACTATTTGGTCTCTCTGCCTATACACTGAACTAATTTGGGGCCCTCCCACTATTTCACTATCACAGACGGGTTCCTCCCACTATTTACTGATACATTGTGGTCCCTCCTACGGTACTGACTCTCAAAGGCGGGTCCCTCCAATGCTCACGGACACATTGGGGTCTTCCAAGTACTCATTGTTGCATTTGGATCCCTCCCAATATACACTGCTACAGGTGAGTCCCTCCTACTCCTCACTAACACATTGGGTCCCTTCCATTATTCACAGTCACATTCGGTCCCTACTACTCACTCTCACAGGAGAGGCCATCCCAAACCTTACTGACACATTGGGTCCCTCCCAGTGCTCACTAGCACATTGGGTCCTTCCAAGTATTCATTGTCACAGTGGAGTCCCACACACTTTGGCTCCCTCCCACTATTAGATGTCAAAGGCAGGTCCCTCCCACTACTCACTCACACATTGGATTCTTCCCAGCATTCATGGACACTGGTGGATCCCTGGCACTACTCACTGTCATTGGAGGGTTCCTCCCTCTGCTCACTGACACTTTGGGAACCTCCCTCAGCTCACTTCAAAGAGGGGGATGCCTCTCACTACTCACTAGTCTCTCCTACTATTCACTGGGTTCCTACAATTTTTTGCTATCACAGGCAAGTCCCTGCCACTATTTACTGTCCAGTAGGGTTCAGCCCACTAGTCACTGACACATTGTAACCCTTCAACTATACCCATCACAGCCGGGTCCCTCTCAGTACCCGCGCAAATATTGGGACCCTCTCACTGTTACAAGAGGGTCCCTCCACTGCTCACTGACACATTGGGAACCTCTCATTATTCACTGTCAAAGGTGGGGGGTCCCTCTCACTCATCACTGGTCTCTCCTACTATTCTCTAAAAACATTTGGTTTCCTCCCACTATTCACTATCTAGGGCAGGTCCCTCCTACTCTCTACTCTCACAGTGCGGTCCCTCCCATACTCATACATTGGGTTCCTCCAGTTGTACCTGTGACAGGCAGGTCCCCCCCACTGCTGACTGACACATTAGGTTTGTCCCACCATTCACTGTCATCAGTGGGTCTCTCCCACTACTCATTGTCACAGGAGGGTCCCTCCCACTACTCACTGACACATTGGGA
>NW_003852625.1:85816-89289 GCF_000181295.1 Otolemur garnettii
TATTCAGTATCACAGTGGGGTCCCCACCACTGCTCACTTGCACATTGGGTCCCTCCAATTATGCCTGTCACAGGCGGGTCCTTCGCACTTCTCACTCGCACATTGGATCCGTCCCACCATTCAGTGTCATGACCGGGTCCCTCCCACTACTCACTTTCACAGGAGCATCCCTCCCCCTGCTCTATGACAGATTGGGACCATCCCACTATTCGCTGTAAAGCGGGGGAATCCCTATCAGTACTTAGTTTTCTCTCTCCTTATTGATTGAAAACACTACAACTCACTATCATAGGACGGTCCCTCCCACTATTTACTGTCACAGTGAGGTCACTTCCACTCCTCACTGTCACATTTCGTCCTTACTACTCACTCTCACAAACAGTTCTCTCCAAATGCTCACGGAATCATTGGGTCCCTCCCATTATACACTGCCACAGGTGGGTCCCTCCCACTGCTCACTAATCCATGGGGTCCTTCTGAGTATTCACAGTCACAGTGGGGTCCATCCCTGTACTCACTCACACTTTGGGTCCCTCCAATTATGCCTGTCACAGGCAGTTCCCTCCTACTGCTCACTGACACCTGGGTCATGCCCACTTTCCACTGTCATAGGGGAATCCCTCACAATACTCATTGCCACATTGGATACCTCCCACGATTTACTGTCACAGTGTTGTCTAGCCCACTACTCACTCATATATTGGGTCCCTCCCACTATCTCTGTCACAGGCCTGTCCCTTCATCTGCTCACTGACACATTGGGTCCCTCCCATTATTCACTGTAAAAGGGAGAGGGTCTCTCTCACTAATCACTGGTCTCTCCTACTATTCACTGAACACATTTGGGTTCCTCCCACTATTCGCTATCAGGGCAGGTCCCTCCTACTTTTTACTGTCACAGTGGGGTCCCTCCCACTACTCACACACACATTGGGTCCCATCAACTATACCTGTCATAGGCAGGTCCCTCCCACTGCTCACTGACACATTGGGAACCTCCCATTATTCACTTTCAAAGGGAAGGGTCCTTCTCAGTAATCACTGGTCTCTCCTACTATTCACTGAACACATTTGGGTTCCTCCTACTATTCCCTATCAAGGGCAGGTCCCTCTCACTTTTTACTGTCACAGTAGGGTCCCTCCCACTACTCACTCACGCATAGAGTCCCTCCAAATATACCTGTCACAGGTGGTTCCCTCCCACTCCTCACTCACACTTTGGGTCCCTCCCACCATTGATGTCATAGGCAGGTCCCTCTAACTACTCACTGTCACAGGAGGGTCCTCCCTCTGCTCACTGACACATTTGGAACCTCCCACTATTTACTAGAAAAGGGGTCCCTATCAGTAGAAACTCATCTGTCCTACTATTCACTAAACCCAAGGGACTTGGGTCCCTTCCACTATTCACTATAACAAGGGGGTCCCACCCACTATTTACTGTCAAACGGGGGTCCCCCCCAATACTCACTGTCATATTTGGTCCCTAATACTCAGTCTCACAGGCGTTTCACTCCCAGTGCTCACTGACTCATTCGGGCCCTTCCAGTTTTCACTATCAAAGGTGGGTCCCTCCCTCTATACAATGTCTCAGGTAGGTCCCTCCCACTGCACACTAACACTAATGGTCATTCCCAGTATTCACTGTCACAGTCGAGTCCAGTCTACTACTCAGTGACACATTGGGTACCTCCTAGTATTTACTCTTACAATGGGGCTCCCACCACTACTCACTCCCACAATCCAATCCACTCAGTATGTCTTTCGGAGGCGATTCCCTCCCTCTACTCACTGACACATTGTGTCCCTCCCACTATTCACTGTCGCAGGTGGGTTCCTCCTACTATTCACTGTCACAGGTGGATCCCTCCTACTGTTTACTGACACATTGGGACCCTCCCACAATTCATTGTCTCAGCGGGTCCCTCCCACTGCTCATTGACACATTGGGACCGTCCCACTATTTACTATCAAAAGGGTCCCTATCAGTAGATACTTGTCTGTCCCCCTAATCATTAAACACATTTGATTCCCTTTCACTATTCACTATCACTGGTGGGTCCCTCTTACTATTTACTATCAAAAGGGGTTACTTCCAATACTCACTATCATAAATGGTCCCTACGACTCAGTCTCACAGGTGTTTCCCTCCCAATGCTCACTGACACATTGGGGACCCTCCAAGTGCTCCCTGTCCCACGTGGATCCCTCACACTATACACTGTCATGGGTGGTTTCCTCCCACAGCACACTGACACAAAAGGTCATTCCCAGAATTCACTGTCACAGTCAAGTCCCTCCCACTACTCAGGGACACATTGGGTCCCTCTCACTATTCACTGTCACAGGTGGGTCTCTCCCAGTGCTCTTTGTCCCAAGTGGGTCCCTCCCACTGCTCAGTGACACATTGGGACCCTCCCATAATTCACTGTCGAAGCGGGGACTTCCTCTCACTACTTAACATTTTCTCCACCTATTCACAGAGCATATTTGGGTTCCTCCCACTATTCACTCCTACAGGCAGGTTCCTCCCACTATTTACTGTCACAGCTGGGCCTCTCCCACTATTCACTGTCACATTGGGTTTTTACAAGTCACCCTCACTTATGGGCCCTTCCAATGTTCACTGACACAATGGCACCCGCCAACTACTCACTGTCACAAGTGGATCCCTTCTGCTATTTGCTGTCACAGGTGGGTCCCCCCCCAGTGCTCACTAACGCATTGGGTTCCTCCCATTATACACTCTCATAGGCGGGTCCCTCCCACTACTCACTATTGCATTGGATCCCTCAAATTATGCACTCTCAGGGGCGGGTTCCTCCCACTACTCACTTGCAGAGGAGCATCCCTGCCCCTGCTCACTGACACATTGGGACTATCCCAATGTTTGCTGTCAGGGGGGTCCCTCTCAGTACTTACTGCACTCTCCCTCTCTTCACTTAAAACAATGGTGTCCAACCCACTATTCACTCTCACAGGAGGGTCTCTACCACTATTTACTGTTACAGTGGGGTCCCTTCCACTCCTGTCACTTTTGGTCCTTACTATTCACTATCATAGGTTGGTCCCTCTCAATGTTCATGGACACATTGGGGCCCTCCAAGTACTCACTGTTGAAGGTGGGTCCCGCCCACTACTCACTTCCATACTGGGTCCCTCCAATTGTGCCTGTCACAGGTGGGTTCCTCCCACTGCTCACTGACACATTAGGACCCTCCCATTATTCACTGTCACTGTGGGGTCCCTCCCAGTACTCACTCATCCATTGGGTCCCTCCAATTATGCATGTCACAGGCGAATCCCTCTCAGCTCACTGACACACTGGTTCCTAGCCACTATTCACTGTCATAGGGAGATCTTTCCAAATACTCAGTGACACATTGAGTACCTCACAAGATTTTGTCACAGTGGGATCCCGCGCCCTACTCACTCACACTTTGGGTCCCTCCTACTATGTCTGTCATAGGCCT
>NW_003852625.1:90032-91606 GCF_000181295.1 Otolemur garnettii
TCACTGACACATTGGGAGCATCCCACTATTTACTATCAAAAAGGGGTCGCTATCAGTAGATACTCGTTTGTCCTCCTATTCACAGAACACATTTGGTTACTTCATACTATTCAATATCTCAGGCAGGTCCCTCCCACTAGTTACTGTCAAAGTGGGGTCCCTCCACTCTACTTACTGTCATATTTGGTCCTTGCTACTCTCTTGCACAGGCATTTCCCTCCCAGTGCTCACTGACTCATTGAGGCCCTCCAAGTACTCACTGTCCCAGGTGGTCCCTTCTACTGCACACAAACACACTGAGCTGATTCCCATTATTTGCTGTCACAGTCAAGTTCCTCCCACTACTCAGTGGCACACTGGGTATTTCACAGTATTCACTGTCATAGTGGGGTCCCCACCACTACTCACTCGCTAATTGGGACCCACCCACTCTCTCTTTCACAGGTTTCCCCCTCCCGCTGCTCACTGACACATTAGGTCCCTCCCACTATTCACTGTCACAGGTGGATCCCTCAGAATATTCACTGTAACAATTGGGTCCCTCCCACTATTCATTGTTGAAGGGGGAGGTGTTCCCTCTCAGTACTTACTGGTCTCTCCTCCTATTCACAGAACACATTTGGGTCCCTCCCACTATTCACTGTTGAAGGGGGAGGTGTTCCCTCTCAGTACTTACTGGTCTCTCCCCCTATTCACAGAACACATTTGGGTCCCTCCCACTATTCACTACCACAGGCGGGCCCCTCCCAATATTCAATGTCTCATTGGGTCCCTACTACTCACTTTCACAGGTGGAGCCTTCCCAGTGCTCACTGACATTTGGGGCCCTACTACTACTCACTGTCACAGATGGGTCTCTCCCACTGCTCACTAACATATTGGGTCCCTCCCATTATTCACTGTCACAGTGGGTTCCCTCCCAATTCTCACTCACACATTGGGTCCCTCCAATTATACCTGTCACAGGCGGGTCATTTCCACTGATTACTGACACATTGTGTCCTTCCCACCATTCAGTGTCACAGACAGGTCCCTCCCACTACTCACTTGCATAAGAGCAATCATCCTCCTGCTCACTGATCCATTAGGAACATTCACTATTCAATGTAAAAGCGGGGAAGCCCTCTCAGTTCTTACTGGTCTCTCCCTCTATTCACTGAAAACACTAGGGTCCCTCCCACTATTCACTATCACAGGAGGGTCCTTCCCACTACTGATTGTCACAGTGGGGTCACTTCCACTCTTCACTGTCACATTTCGTCCCTATTACTCACTTGCACAGGGGGGGTCCCTGACAATGCTCATGGACACATTGGTTCCCTCTCACTATTCACTGTCAACGTGGAGGGTCGCTCTGAATACTTACTGGTCTCTCCGCCTATACACTGAACTAATTTGGGACCCTCCGACTATTTCACTATCAAAGGCTGGTTCCTCCCACTATTTAGTGTCACGGTGGGGTCCCTCTCACTACTCACTGTCACATTATGTTCCTACTACACAGACGAGTCCCACCCAATGCTCACGGACACATTGGGACCCTTCAAGGACTCACTGTTGCACGTGCATCCCCC
>NW_003852625.1:92008-93862 GCF_000181295.1 Otolemur garnettii
TCTCACTATGCCTATCACAGGTGGGTCCCTAACCTGGCTCAGGGATATATTGGGAACCTCTCATTATTCACTGTCAAATCTGGGGTCCCTCTCACTTCTCACTAGTCTCTCCTACTATTCTCTGAATACACTGAGTTTCCTCCCACTATTCACTATCAAGGGTGGGTCCCTCCCAATATTTACTGTCACAGTGGGGTCCCTCCCACTGCTCACCGAGACAATGAGACCCTCAAAACATTTACTGTCACAGGATGGTCCCTTGCACTGCTCACTGACACATTGGGAGAGTCCCACTATTTACTATCAAAGGGTCAGTCCCTATCAGTAGATAGCGGTCTGTCCCCTTATTCGCTGAACACATTTGGGTTTCTCCTGCTATTTACTGTCACAGTGAGGTCCCTCCCACTACTCACTGTCACAGGAGGGTCCCTCTCAATGCTCACTGATGCACTGGGACTGTCTCACTATTTACTATCAAAAAGAGGTCCTTATCAGTCCATATTCATCTGTCCACCTATTTACTAAACACATTTGTGTCCTTTGATAGTGAGTAGTAGGGACTAAATGTGACAGTGAGGAGTGAGAGGGACCCCACTGTGAAAGTAAATAGTGGGAGAGACCCTCCTATGATAGTGAATAGTGGGAGGGACCCTAGTGTTTTCAGTGAAAAGGGGGAGAGAGCATTATGTACTGAGAGGGACCCCCCCTTTACAGGGAATAGTGGGACAGTCCCAATGTGTCAGTGAGTAGGGGAAGAGATGCTCCTCTGCAAGTGAGTAGTGGAAGGGACATGGCTGTGACACTGAATGGTGGGAGGGACCCAAAGTGTCGGTGAGCACTGGGAGGGACCTACCTATGAAGACCATAATTGGAGGGACCCAAAGTGTCAGTGAGTCAAGGGAGGTACCCCACTGTGAGAGTGAATAATTGGAGGGACACAATGTATCATTGAGCACAGGGAGGGAACCGCCTCTGAAAGACATAGTAGGTGGGTCCCAATGTGTGAGTGAGTAGAGATAGGGACCCCACTGTGAGAGTGAATAGTGGGAGGTACGCAGTGTGTCACTGAGTGGTGGATGGGACCTGACTGTGACAGTGAATAATGGGAATGACCCTTTGTGTTAGTGTGCAGTGGGAGGGACCTACCTGTGACAGTGTATAGAGGGAGGGATCCACCTTCAATAGTGAGTACTTGGAGGACCCCAATGGGTCAGTGAGCATTGGGAGGAAAACACTTGTGAGAGTGAGTAGGAGGGAACAATGTGACAGTGATTATGGAGGGACCCCCACTTTGACAGTAAATAGTGGGAGGGACCGAAATGTGTTCAGTGGATAGAGGCAGAGACCAGTAAGTAGTAAGAAGGACTCCCCATTTGATAGTTAATTTTGGGGGGGTCCCAATGTGTCAATGAGCAGTGAGAGGGACCATACTGTGACAGTGAGTAGTGGGAGGGACTCAATGTGTCAATGAGCAGTTGGAGGGACCCACCTTTGCCAGGCACAATGGAAGGACCCAATGTATGAGTGAGTAGTGGGAAGGACTCCACTGTGACAATGAATAGTGGGAGGGACTCACCCTTGATACTGAAGAATGAGAGGAACCCAACTGTATTCAGAGAATAGTAGTAGAGACCAGTGATTAGTGAGGAGACCCCCCCACTTTGACCATGAATAATGGGAGGTTCCTAATGTGTCAGTGAGTCATGGGAGGGACCCAGCTGTGACAAGCATTGTGAGAGGGACCATATGGGGAGGGAGTAGTGAGAGGAAGTCCAGTGTGACATTTAATAGTGGGAGAGATCCAATATGGTAACTGAATAGTGGGAGGGGCCCCACTGTGACAATGAATAGTGG
>NW_003852625.1:94070-100660 GCF_000181295.1 Otolemur garnettii
ATTGTGACAGTAAACATTGGGAAGAATCCACCTGTGATATCGAAAAGGGGGGAGGGGCCCAAATGAGTTCAGCATAAAGGTGGAGAGAACAGTAAGTATTGAGAGGGACCCACCTTAGACAGTGAATAGTGAGAGGGACCAACTATGTCAGGGAGCAGATGGCCTGACAAGCCTGTGACAGACATAGTGGGAAGTACCTATGTGAGTGAGTAGTGGGCAGGACACCACTGTGACTATAAATCGTGAGAGATACCCAGTGTATCACTGAGTATTGGGAAGGACCCCCATTATGAAATTGGAAATTAGACAGGACCCAATGTGTCAGTGATCAGTGAGAGGGACCTGCCTGTGACAGGCATAATTGGAGGGACTCAATGTGTGAGTGAATAGTGAGAGGGACTGCACTGTGACAGTGAATAATGGGAAGGACCCAATGTGTTAGTGAGCAGAGTGAGGAATCCACCTGTGATAGTAAATAGTTGGAGGAATTCACCTGTGACAATGAGTATTAACAGGGCCCGAATGTGTCAGTGACCACTAGGAAAGCCCCACCAGTGAAAGCGAGTGGTAGGGACCAATGTGACAGTGAATAGTGGGAAGGACCCACCTATGGTCGTCAATAGTGGGAGGGACCCAAAAGTGTTCTGTGAATAGGCGGAGAGACCAGTAAGTACTGAGAGGGACCCCTGCTAAGACAGTGAATGGTGGGAGCGTCCCAATGTGTCAGTGAGCAGTGGGAGGGATCGGCCTATGACAGTGAGTAGTGGCAGAGACCTGCCTTTGATATCGATGGTGGGAGGGACCCAATGTTTCACTGAGCAGTGAGAGGGCCCCCCCTGCGACAGGTATAGTTGGAGGGACTCTATGTGTGAGTGAATATTTGGAGGGCCCCCACTGTGACAGTAAAAAGTGGGAGGGACCTTCCTTGATAGTGAATAGTACGAGGAACCCAAATGTATTCAGAGTATAGTAGGAGAGACCAGTGATTACTGAGAGGGACCCACCACCTTTATAGTGAATAATGGGAGGTTTCCAATGTGTCAGAGAGCAGTGGGAGCGACCTGCCTATGACAGGTATAGTTGGAAGGACCCAGTGTGTATGTGAGTAGTGGAAGGGACCCACTGTGACAGTAAAAAGTGGGAGGGACCTTCCTTGATAGTGAATAGTTGGAGGAACCCAAATGTATTCAGAAAATAGTAGGAGAGGTCAGTGATTATTGCGAGGGACCCCACCATTTACAGTGAATAATGGGAGGGACCCACTGTGTCAGTGAGCAGTGGGAGGGACACGCCTGTGACTGTAAATAATGGGAGGGACCCGCCCCTGAGAGTGAATAATGGGAGGAATCTAAATGTATTCAGAGAATAGTAGGACAGACCAGTGAGTAGTGAGAGGAACCACCCCTTTTTATAGTGAACAATGGGAGGTTCCCAATGTGTTGGTGAGCTATGAGATTGTCCAACCTGTGACAGGCATAGTGGGAGGGACCCAATGTGTGAGGGAGTAGTGGGAGGGATCCCAGTATGAAATTCAATAGTCGGAGGGAATGAATGTGACACTGAGTAGTGGGAGGGACCCCTCTCTGACAGTATATAGTGGGAGGGAGCCGCCTATGAGAGTGAATAGTGAGAGGGAACCAAATATGTTCCGTGAATAGGGGGACAGACCAGTATCTACTGATAGGGAGTGCCTCTTTGATACGAAATAGTAGAATGGTCCCAATGTGTCAGTGCGAAGTAGAAGGGTGCCTCCTGTGACAGTGAGAAGTGAGAGGGCCTCGCCTGTGACAGTGAGTGGTGGGAGCGACCCACTGTGACAGAAATAGTGTGAGGGACCCACCACTGATAGTCAATAGTGGGAGGAAACCAAATGTGTCAGAAAATAGTAGGAGAGACCAGTGAGTACTGAGAGGGACTCCCACCCCCTCCCCCACCCCCCCCACCTTTGACAGTGAATAATAGGAGGTTCCAAATGAGTCAGCGAGCAGTCGGAGGGAACTGCCTGTGACAGGCATAGTAAGAGGGACCTAATGTGTGAGTGAGTAGCGAGAGGAACCCCAGCGTGACATTTAATATTGGGAGGGATCCAGTGTGGCACTGAGTACTGGGAAGGACCCCACTGTGACAGTGAATAGTGGGAAGGACCCAAAGTGTGAGTGAGCAGTATGAGGGACCCCAGTGTGGCATTTAATTGCGGAAGGGATCCATGTGGTACTGAGTAGTAAAAGGGACCCCACCATGACACTGAATATTCGGAAGGACCCATTGTGTTAGTGAGCACTCGGAGGGATCCACCTGTGGCAGTGTACAGTGGGAGGGATCCACCTGCAATACTGAGTGCTTGGAGGGCCCCAATGTGTCAGTGAGCACTGGGTGGGACCTGCCTGTGAGAGTGAGTAGTAGGGACTTCATCTGACAGTGTGTAGTGGGAGGGGCCCCACAGTGACAGTAAATAGTGGGAGGAACCCACCTGTGATAGTGAAATAGTGGGAGTGGCCCAAGCGAATTCAGTGTATAGGCAGAGAGACCAATAAGTATTGAGAGGGATCCCTTAGACAGCGAATAGTGAGAGGGACACAATGTGTCAGTGAGCAGATGGAGGGACAGGCCTGTGACAGAGATAGTGGGAGGGACTCCATGTGTGAGTGAGTAATGGGCGAGATAACACTGTGACAGTAAATCGTGGGAGATGCCCAATGTGGCAATGAGTATTGTGAGGGATTCCGCTATGACAGTGGAAAGTGGGCACGACCCATGTGTCAGCGAGCAGTAGGAGGGATGTGCCTGTGACAGGCATAATTGGAGGGACCCAATGTGTGAGTGAGTACAGGGCGGGACCCCACTGTGACAGTGAATACTGGGAAGGACCCCATGGATTAGTGAGCAGTGGGAGGGACCCATGAGTCCGTGAGCATTTGGAGAGACCTGTTTGTGAGAGTGAGTAGTAAGGACGAAATGTGACAGTGAGGAATGGAAGTGACCCCTCTGTGACAGTAAATAGTGGGAGGGACCATCCTATGATAGTGAGTACTAGTGTTTTCAGTGAATAAGGGGAGAGAAAACTAAGTACTGAGAGGGTCCCTCCGCTTTAGAGCGAATACTGGGATGGTCCCAGTGTGTCAGTGAGCAGGGGGAGGGATGCTCCTGTGAAAGTGAGTAGTGGGAGGGTTCCACTGGTGACACTGAATGGTGGGGCGAATCCAATGTGGCACTGAGTAGTGGTAGGGATCCCACTGTGACAGTGAATAGTGGGAAGGAACCAATGTGTTCTTGAGACGTCAGGGGGATCCACCCGTGAGAGTGTATAGTGGGAGGGACCCGCCTGTGGTAGAGCAATGTGGGCAGGACTCTAATGTGTTCTGTGAATAGGGGCAGAGACAGGTAAGTAATGAGAGGGACCCCCCGCTTTGACAGTGACTAGTGGGAATGTCCAAGTGTTTCAGTGAACAGTGGGAGGACCCACCTGTGACAGTGAATAGTGGGAGGGACACAATGTGTCAGTGAGCAGAGGAAGGGAACCGCCTCCAAAAGACATACTGGGTGGGTGGATTGTGTGAGTGTGTAGTGGTGGGGACCCAACTGTAAGAGTGAATACTGGGAGGTACCCAATGTGTCACTGAGTAGTGGATTGGACTCGATTGTGACAGTGAATAATGAGAATGACCATTTGTGTTAGTGTGCAGTGAGAGGGAGCCACCGATGACAGTGTATAGAGGGAGGGAACCACCTACGACAGTGAGTACTTGGAGGGCCCCAATGAGTCAGTGAGCACTGGAGTGAAACGCCTGTGAGAGTGAGTAGTAGGGACCAAATATGACAGTGAGTAGTTGGGGGGGATCTCCATTTGACAGTAAATAGTGGGAGGGACCCATTTGTGATAGTGACTAGTGGAAGGGACACAAGTGTGTTTAGTGAACAGGAGGACAGATGAGTATCTACGGATAGGGACCCCTTTCGATAGTAAATAGTGGTGTGGTTCCAATGTTTCAGTTAGCAGTGGCAGGGACCCTCATGTGACAATGAATGGTGGGAGGGAACCAATGTGTCATTGAGCACTGGGACGGACCCGTCTGAGACAGGTATAGTTGGAGAGAACCACTGTGTGGGTGAGTAGTGAGAGTGACTCCACTGTGACAGTAAATAGTGGGAGAGACCCAATGTGAAACTGAGTAGTGTCAGGGACCCCATTGTAACAGTGAATAGTTGGAGGGACCCACCATTGGCAGTGTATAGTGGGAGGGATCCAACTGCAACAGTGACTATTGGAGGGGTCCAATGTGTTCTTGAGTGTGTGTTCAGAGCATTGGGTGGGACCCGCCTGTGAGAGTGAGTAGTAGGGACTTCATGTGACAGTGAATAGTGGGAGGGACCCCACTGTGACAGTAAACAACTACTCACTGTCATATTTGGCCCCTACTACTCACTCTCACAGGCTGTCCCTCCCAATGCTCACTATCGCAGACGGTTACTTCCCACTATACAATGTTAGACGTGGGTCCCTCCCACTGCACACTAACACAGTGGGTCATTCCCATTATTAACTGTCACAGTAGAGTCCCTCCAAATACTCAGTGACACACTGGGTATGTCACAGTGGGGTCCCCAGTACTAGTCACTCATTGGAACCCACCCACTATGTCCCTACCATTATTCACTGTCGAAGTGGGGTCTCCCTCTCAGTACTCACCAGTCTCCCCCCATTCACAGAACACATTTGGGTCCCTCCCACTATTCACTACGACAGGTAGGTCCCTCCCACCGCTCACTAACACACTGGGTCCCTCTCACTATCCCACTACTCACTCACGCATGGGTTTCCTCCAATTATGCCTGTTGCAGTTGGGTCCCTCCCACTGATCACTGACACATTGGGTCCTTCCCACCATTCAGTGTCACAGCCTGATCCCTCCATCTCCTCACTGGCACAGGAGCATCCCTCCCCCTGCTCACTGACAGATGGGGACTGTCCCATTATTTGCTGTCAAAGGGGGCCTCCCTTCCACTATGTCTGTCAGAGGCCGGTCCACTATGTCTATCACTGACACATTGGGTCTGTCTCACTTCTATTTGGTCTCTCCGCCTATACACTGAACTAATTTGGGGCCCTCCCACTAGTTCACTATCACAGGCAGGTTCCTCCCCCTATTTACTGATACATTTAGGTCCCTACTATGGTACTGACTCTCAAAGGTACTGACTCCGCAAATCCTCACGGACACATTGGGGTCTTCCAAGTACTCACTGTTGCAGTTGGATCCCTCCCACTATACACTGCCACAGGAGTGTCCCTCCTACTGCTCACTAACACACTGGGTCCCTTCCATTATTCACAGTCACATTGGGTCCCTACTAAACACTCTCACAGGAGAGGCCATCCCAAACCTGACTGACACATTGGGTCCCTCCCAATACTCACTAGCACATTGCGTCCTTCCAAGCATTCATTGTCACAGTGGGGTCCCTCAGACTTTGGCTCCCTCCCATTATTAGATGTCAAAGGCAGGTCCCTCCCACTACTCAGTCACACATTGGATTCTTTCCAGCATTCACGGTCACTGGTGGGTCCCTGGCACTACTCACTGTCACTGGAGGGTTTCTCCCACTGCTCACTGACACATTGGGAACTTCCCTCTATTCACTTTAAAGAGGGGGTTGCCTCTCACTACTCACTGGTCTCTCCTATTCCTCCCAGCATTCACTGTCACTGGTGGGTTTCTGGCACTAGTCACTGTCACTGGAGGGTTCCTCCCACTGTTCACTGACACATTGGGAATCTCACTCAGCTGACTTCAAAGAGGGGGATGCCTCTCACTACTCACTGGTCTCTCCTACTATTCACTGGGTTCCTGTAACTATTTACTATTACAGGTGTGTCCCTGCCACTATTTACTGTCCAGTAGGGTTCAGCCCACTAGTCACTGACACATTGTATCCCTCCAACTATACCCATCACAGCCAGATCCCACCCACTGCTCAATGACACATTGGTTCCCTCCCAACAGTCACTGTCACAGTCAGGTCCGCCTCACTACTCACTGTCACAGGAGGGTCCATCCCACTGCTCACTGAAATATTGAGACCCTCCCAATATTCACCGTCAAATGGGGTTCCCTTTCAGTATTCACTGTTCTCCCCTATTCGCTGAACACATTTGGGTTCCTCCCACTATTTACTGTCATATTGGGTCCCTACTGCTCACTCTCACAGGCAGGTCCTTGCCAATGCTCACTGACACATTGGGTCCCTCCAACTATTCACTGTAACAGTTGTATCCCGCCCGTTATTCACTGTCACAGGTGGGTCCCTCCCACCACTCAGTAGTACATGTGGTCTTTCCCACTATTCACTGTCATAGTCAGGTCCCTCCTACTACTCAGTGACACCTGGGTGCCTCCCACTGTTCCCTATCAGAGGCCAGTTCCTCCCACTGCTCATTGTCACAGGAGCCTTTCTCCCACTCCTCACTAACCATTGGGATCCTCTCACTATTCACTGTCAAAGGGGGGGTCCCTCTCAGTTCTTACTTCTCTCTCCCCCTATTCACTGAAAACATTTGGTTTCCTTCCACTATTCACTATCTCAGGCGGGTC
>NW_003852625.1:100713-101890 GCF_000181295.1 Otolemur garnettii
ATTCACTATCACATTGGGTCCTTTCTCCTCACTCTCACAGCCAGGTGCCTCCCAATGCTCAGGGACACATTGGGTCCCTCCAAATATTCACTGTCACAGGTGGGTCCCTCCCAATGCTCACTAACACCTTGGGTTCTTCCCACAATTCACTGTCACAGTGGGGTCCCTCCAACTACTCTGTGACACATTGGGTCAATTGCACTATTTACTGTCACATAAGGTCCCTACAACTCACTCTCACAGCCGTTTCCCTCCCAGTGCTCACTGACACACTGTGGCCATCCAAGTATTCCCTGTCACGGATATATCCCTCTCAATCTACACTGTCACAGGTGGGTCCCTCCCACTGCACACTAACACTAATGGTCCTTCCCACTATTCACAGTCACAGTCGAGTCCCATCCACTCTCAGTGACACACTGGGTCCCTCCCATTATTCACTGTCACAGTGGGGTCCCCAGCACTACTCACTCACACACTGGTTCCCTCCAACTATACCTGCATAGGCAGGTCCCTCCCACTGCTAACTGACATATTGGAAACCTCCCATTATTCACTGTCTAAGGAGGAGGGATCCGTCTCACTCATCACTGGTCTCTCCTACTATTCTCTGAATACATTGGGATTCCTACTACTATTCACTATTAAGGGCGGGTCCCTCCCACTTTTTACTGTCACAACGCGGTCCCTCTCAGTACTCACTCACACATAGAGTCGCTTCAAATATACCTGTCACAGATGGTTCCCTCCCACTGCTCACTGACACTTTGGATCCCTCCCACCATTGATGTCATAGGCAGGTCCCTCCCACTACTCACTGTCACAGAAGGGCCCTCCCACTGCTCACTAAAACATTAGGACCTTTCCACTATTTAGTAGCAAAAGGTGTCCCTATCAGTAGATACTCGTCTGTCCTCCTATTCACTAAACACACTTGGGTCCCTTCCACTATTCACTATCACAAGTGAGTCCCTCCTACTATTTCCTGTCAAGTGGGGTTCCCCCCACTACTCACTGTCATATTTGGTCACTCCTACTCACTCTCACAGGCGTTTCACTCCCAGTGCTGACTGACTCATTAGGGCCCTCCGAGTACTCACTTTCAAAGGTGGATCCCTCTGTCTATACACTGTCACAGGTAGGTCCCTCCCACTGCACACTAACAAAAATGGTCATT
>NW_003852625.1:102013-104374 GCF_000181295.1 Otolemur garnettii
CACTCACACAATGCAACCCACCCAGTATGTCTTTCGGAGAGGATTCCCTCCCTCTGTTCACTGACAAATTGTGTTCCTCCCACTATTCACTGTCACAGGTGGGTGCCTCCCACTATTCACTGTCACAGGTGGGTCCCTCCCAGTGCTCTCTGTCACAGGTGAGTCCCTCCCACTGCTCAGTGACACATTGGGACCTACCCACTATTCACTGTCGAAGTGAGGACTCCATCTCACTACTTAACATTTTCTCCACCTATTCACAGAGCATATCTGGGTCCCTCCCACTATTCACTCCTACAGGCAGGACCCTCCCACTATTAACTGTCACAGCTGGGCCTCTCCCACTATTCACTGTTACATTGGGTTCCTACATGTCACCCTCACTGGTGGACCCTCCCTATTCTCACTGAAACCATGGCGCCCTCCAACTACTCATTGTCACAAGAGGATCCCTTCCGCTATTTAATGTCACAGGTGGGTCCCTCCCACTACTCAATCCCATACTGTGTCCCTCCAATTGTGCCTGTCACAAGTGGGTCCCTCCCACTACTCACTGAGACATTAGGTCCCTCTCATTATTCACGGTCACTGTGGGGTCCCTCCCACTACTCACTCATCCATTGGGTCCCTCCAATTATGCCTGTCACAGCTAGGTCCCTCTCACTGCTCACTGGCACATTGGGTCCTGGCCACTATTCACTGTCATAGGGAGATCCCTCCCAATACTCAGTGACACACTGAGTACCTCACAAGATTTTGTCACAGTGGGATCCTGCACACTACTCACTCACACTTTGGGTCCCTCCCACTATGTCTGTCACAGGCCTGTCTCTCCATCTGCTCACTGACACATTTGGTTCCTCCTAATATTCCCTGTCCAAGGGGGGGAGGTCCCTCTCAATACTTAACTCTTCTATCAGCCTATACACTGAACTCCTTTGAGCCACTACCACTATATCACTATGACAGGCGTGTTCCTTCTAATATTTATTGTCACAGTGGAGTCCCTCCCACTATTCAGTGTCACATGAGGGCCCTACTACTCACTCTCACAGGCTGGTCCCACCCAATGCTCACGGACATATTAGGGCCCACCAAGTACTCACTGTTGCAGGTGGATCCCTCCCACTATACACTGCCACAGCTGGGTCCCTCCCTTGGCTCACTGACAGGTTTTGTTCCTCCCATTATTCACTGTCTAAGGGGGGTCCCTCTCACTACTCACTGGTATCTCCTGCTATTCTCTGAATACATTTGGGTTCCTCCCAGTGCTCAATGACACACTGGCTCCCTCCCACCATTCACTGTCACAAGAAGATCCCTCCCACTACTCACTGTCACAGGAGTGTCCCTCCCACTGTTCACTGACACATTGGGAGCATCTCACTATTTACTATCAAAAAGGGGTCCCTATCAGTAGATACTCATTTGTCCTATTCACTAAACACATTTGGTTCCTTCATACTATTCAGTATCTCAGGTAGGTCCCGCCCACTAGTTACTGTCAAAGGGGAGTCCCTCCACTCTACTCACTGTCATCTTTGGTCCCTACTACTCTCTTTCACAGGCATTTCCCTCCTAATGCTCACTGACTCATTGGGGCCCTCCATGTACTCACTCTTCCATGTGGATCCCTTCACTGTACACTGTCACAGGTGGGTCCTTTCTACTGCAAAGTAACACAATGGGGTGATTCCAATTATTTACTGTCACAGTCAACTTCCTCCCACTACTCAGTGACATATTGGTCACTACCCAGTATTCACTGTCACAGTGGGGTCCCCACCACTACTCACTCACACATTGGGACCCACCCAGTCTCTCTTGCACAGGTGTGTCCCTCCCTCTGCTCATTGACACATTAGGTCCCTCCCATTATTCACTGTCACTGGTTGATCCCTCAGAATATTCACTGTAACAAGTGGGTCCCTCCCACTATTCACTGTTGAAGGAGGGGGTGTTCCCTCTCAGTACTTACTGGTCTCTCCCCCTATTCACAGAACACATTAGGGTCCCTCCCACTATTCACTATCACAGAGGGGCCCCTCCTACTATTCACTGTCACATTGGGTCCCTACAACTCACTTTCATAGGTAGAGCCCTCCCAGTGCTCACTGACATTTGGGGCCCCCCTACTACTCATTGTCACAGATGGGACCCTCCCACTGCTCAATAACATATTGGGTCCCTCCCATTATTTACTGTCACAGTGGGGTCCCTCCCAATTCTTACTCACACATTGGGTCTCTCCATTTATACCTGTCACAGGCAGGTCATTCCTAATGATCACTGACACATTGGGTCCCTCCCACCATTCAGTGTCATAGGCAGGTGCCTCCTACTACTCACTTGCATACAAGC
>NW_003852625.1:106062-107576 GCF_000181295.1 Otolemur garnettii
ACCAAATGGGGAGGGAGTAGTGGGAGGAACCTCAGTGTGACATTTAATAGTGGGAGGGATCCAATATGGCACTGCGTATTGTGAGGGGCCCCACTGTGACAATGAATAGTGGGAAGGATCCAATGTGTTATTTAGCAGTGGGAGGGACCCACATGTGGCAGTGTAGAGTGTGAAGGTTCCACGTGCAACAGTGAGAACTTGGAGGGGACCAATGTGTACGTGAGCATTTGGAGGGAACTGCCTGTGAGAGTGAGTAGTACAGACCTAATGTGACAGTGACTAGTGGGAGGGACCCCATTATGACAGTAAACAGTGGGAAGAACCCGACTGTGATATCAAAAAGGTGGGAGGGCCCCAAATGAGTTCAGTGTAAAGGTGGAGAGAACAGTAAGTATTGAGAGGGACCTCCCCTTAGACAGTGAATAGTGAGAGGGACCCACTATGTCAGGGAGCAGATGGCCTGACAAGCCTGTGACAAACATAGTGGAAAGGACCTACGTGTGAGTGAGTAGTGGGCAGGACACCATCAAGACTGTGAATCGTGGGAGGTACCCAATGTATCACCGAGTATTGGGAGGGACCCCATTATGACAGTGGAAAGTAGGCAGGACCCAATGTGTCAGTGATCAATGGGAGGGACCCGCCTGTGACAGGCATAATTGGAGGGATCCAATGTGTGAGTGAGTAGTGAGAGGGACTGTACTATGACATTGAATAATGGGAGGAACCCAATGTGTTAGTGAGCAGTGGGAGGGACCCACCTGTGATAGTAAATATTTGGAGGCATTCACTTGTGACAATGAGTAGTTACAGGGCCCCAATGTGTCAGTGACCACTAGGAGAGCCCCATCAGTAAAAGGGAGTTGTAAGGACCAATGTGACAGTGAATAGTGGGAGGGACCCGGCTATGTTACTCAATAGTGGGAGGGAGCCAAAAGTGTTCTGTGAATAGGTGGAGGGACCAGTAAGTACTGAGAGGGACCCCTACTTCAACAGTGAATAGTGGGAGGGTCCCAATGTGTCAGTGAGCAGTGGAAGGGACCCAACTGTGACAGTGAATAGTGGGAAGAAACAAATGTGTCAGTGAGCAGAGGGAGGGACCCACCTGTAAAGACCTAGTGGGTAGTTCCCAATGTGTGAGAGTAGAGGCGGGACCCCACTGTCACAGTGAATAGTGGGAGGTACCCAATGTGTCAATGAGTAGTGGGGGGGACTCGAATGTGACAGTGAATAGTGGGAATGATGCATTGTTTTAGTATGCAGTGGGAGGGACAGTGTATAGTGGGAAGGATCCACCTGCGTCAGTAAGTAGTTGGAGGGCCCTAATGTGTCAGTTGACATTGGGAGGAAAATGCTTGTGAGAATGAGTAATAGGGTTGAAACATGGCAATGAGCAGTGGGGGGGGGACCCCTTTGGACAGTAAATAGTGAGAGGAACCCGTCTGTGATGGCGAATAGTCAAAGGGAACCAAGTGTGTTTAGTGAATAGGGAGACATATGAGTATCTCCTGAGA
>NW_003852625.1:108031-111319 GCF_000181295.1 Otolemur garnettii
TGAGCATTGGGTGGGACCCGCCTGTGAGAGTGAGTAGTAGGGACTTCATGTGACAGTGTGTAGTGGGAGGGGCCCCACAGTGACAGTAAATAGTGGAAGGGACCCACCTATGATAGTGAAATAGTGGGAGTGGCCCAAAGGAGTTCAGTGTATAGGCGGAGAGACCAATAAGTATTGAGAGGGATCCCTTAGACAGTGAATAGTGAGAGGGACCCAATGTGTCAGTGAACAGATGGGGTGACAGGCCTGTGACAGAGATAGTGGGAGGGACCCAATGTGTGAGTGAGTAGTGGGCGAGACAACACTGTGACAGTAAATCGTGGGAGGTACCCAATGTGGCAATGAGTATTGTTTTGGACTCCACTATGCCAGTGGAAAGTGGGCACGACCCACGTGTCAGTGAGCAGTAGGAGGGACCCGCCTGTGACAGGCATAATTGGAGGGACCCAATGTGTGAGTGAGTACAGGGTGGGACCCCACCGTGACAGTGAATACTGGGAAGGACCCCATGGATTAGTGAGCAGTGTTAGGGACCCACCTGTGGCAGTGTATAACAGGAGGGACCAAATGTGTCTGTGAGCATTTGGAGAGACCTGTTTGTGAGAGTGAGTAGTAAGGACCAAATGTAACAGTGAGGAGTGGAAGTGATGCTACTGTGACAGTCAATAGTGGGAGGGACCGTCCTATGATAGTGAGTAGTAGTGTTTTCAGTGAATAGGAGGACAAGAAACTAAGTACTGAGACAGACCCCCCACTTTACAGCAAATAGACGGATGGTCCCAATGTGTCACTGAGCAGGGGGAGGGATGCTCCTGTGAAAGTGAGTAGTGGGAGGGACCTGTCCATGACACTGAATGGTGGGACGGATCCAATGTGTGAGTCAGAATTGGGAAGGACCCGCGCGTGACAGTCATAATTAGAGGGACCCAATGTGTGAGTGACTACAGGGTGGGACCCCACTGTGACAGTGAATTCTAGGAAGGACCCCAAAGGTTACTGAACAGTGGGAGGGACCCACCTGTGGCAGTTTATAATGGGAGGGACCCAATGTGTCCATGAGCATTTGGAGAGACCTGTTTGTGAGAGCGAGTAGTAAGGACCAAATGTGACAGTGAGGAGTGGAAGTGACCATACTGTGACAGTAAATAGTGGGAGGGACCGTCCTATGGTAGTGACTAGTAGTGTTTTCAGTGAATAAGGGGAGAGAAAACTAAGTACTGAGAAGGATCCCCCTCTTTGGAGCTAGTAGTGGGATGGTCCCAGTGTGTCAGTGAGCAGGGGGAGGGAAGCTCCTTGAAAGTGAGTAGTGGGAGGGACCACTCACCTTACAGTGAATAAAGGGAGGTTCTCAATGTGTCAGTGAGCAGTGGGAGGGACCTGCCTATGACATGTATAGTTGGAGTGACCCAGTGTTTGACTGAGTAGTGGGAGGGACCCCACTGTGTCAGTAATAAGTGGGAGGGACCCGCTCTTGTCAGTGACTAGTGGGAGGAACCCAAATGTGTTCAGTGAATAGTAGGAGAGACAAATAGTTATTGAGAGAGACTCTCCCCCTTTTACAGTGAATAATGGGAGGGACCCAATGTGTCAGTGAGCTGTGGGAGGGACTTCACTGTGACAGTCAAAAGTGGGAGGGACCCAAATGTGTTCAGGGAATAATAGGAGAGACCAGTGATAAGTGAGAGAGATCCTCCCCTTTTAGCAGTGAATAATGGGAGGGACCCAATGTCTCAGCATTGGCAGGGACCCGCCTGGGACTGTAAATAGTGGGAAGGACCTGCCCTTGAGAGTGAATAATGGGAGGAACTTAAATGTATTCAGGCAATATTAGGAGAGACCCGTGAGTAGTGAGAGTAACCCCACCTTTACAATGAGTAATGGGAGGTTCCCAAGGTGTCAGTGAGCCATGGGAGTGTCCAACCTGTGACAGGCATGGTGGAAGGGAACCAATGTGTGAGGGAGTAGTGGGAGGGACTCCAGTGTGAAATTGAATAGTCGGAGGGATCCAATGTAGCACTGCATAGTGGGAGGGACCCCATTGTGACAGTGAATAGTAGGAAGGAAGCAATGTGTTCTTGAGAAGTCAGAGGGACCCACCTGTGGCTGTGTATAGTGGGAGGGATCCACCTGCAACAGTGACTACTCGGAAGGCTACAATGTGTCTGTGAGCATTGGGTGGGACCTGCCTGTGAGAGTGAGTGGTAGGGATGTAATGTGACAGTGAATAGTGGGAGGGAACCCACTGTGACTGTAAATAGTGGGAGGTACCAGCCTGTGACAGTGAAATGGTGGGAGTGGCCCAAAGTGTTCAGTGTAAAGGCGGAGAGAACAGCATGTATTGAGAGGGACACCCCCCTTAGACTGTAAATAGTAAGAGGGACCCAACATCAGAGTGAGCAGATGGCAGATCAGGTCTGTGACAGACAGGGTGGGAGGGACTCAAAGTGTGAGGAGTAGTGGGTGGGACACCACTGTGACAAAATTGTGTGAGGTACCCAATGTGTCACTGAGTACTGAGAGGCACCCCACTGAATCAGTGTATAGTGAGCAGGACCCAGCTTGTCAGTGAGCAGTGAGAGGGACCCGCCTGTGACAGGCATTGTGGGAGGGACTCAATGTGTGATGGAGTAGTGAGAGAGACCCGACTGTTACAGACATAAATGTTGGGACCCAATGTGGTGATTGAGTAGTGGGAGGGACCTCACCATGACAGTATATAATGGGAGAGACCCAATGTGTAAGTGAGAAGAGTGAGGGACCTACCTGTGACATAAATAGTGGGAGGGATCCACCTGTGACAATGAGTAGTTGGAGGGCGCCAAATGTAAATGAGCATTGGGAGGCACCCACCTGTGATTGTGAGTTGTAGGGACCAAATGTGACAAGATTGGAAGGGATCCCACTGTCAAAAGTGGTAGAGACCCACTTGTAATAGTGAATAGTGAGAAAGACCCTAGTGTTTTCAGTGAATAGGGGGAAAGAGAAGTAAGTACTGAGAGGGACCCCCCTCTACAGAGAACAATGGGATGGTCCCATTGTGTCAGTGTGCACGGGGAAGGAAGTTCTTTTGCAAGTGAGTAGTGGGAGGGACACGGCTGTGACAGGCATAATTGCAGGGACTAACTGTGTGAGTGAGTAGTGGGAGGGACCCCATTGTGACAGTGAAAAAAGGGACGAACACAATGTGTTAGAGAGCAGTAGGAGGAGCCCCCTGTGAGAGAGAGTTTTAGGGACCCAGTGACAAACTGAATAGTGGGAGAAGCCTGGCTGTGACAGTAAATGGTGGAT
>NW_003852625.1:111479-113889 GCF_000181295.1 Otolemur garnettii
GACAGTGAATAGTGGGAGGGAAACAATGTGTCAGTGAGCAGAGGAAGGGAACCGCCTCTGAAAGACATACTGGGTGGGTGGATTGTGTGAGTGTTTAGTGGTGGGGACCCAACTGTAAGAGTGAATACTGGGAGGTACCCAATGTGTCACTGAGAAGTGGATTGGACTCGACTGTGACAGTGAATAATGGGAATGACCATTTGTGTTAATGTGAAGTGGGAGGGACCCACTTGTGACAGTGTATAGAGGGAGGGACCCACCTGTGACAGTGTATAGAGGGAGGGATCCATCTTCGACAGTGAGAACTTGGAGGGCCCTAATGAGTCAGTGAGCTCTGCAAGGGAAACGCCTGTGAGAGTGAGTAGTAGGGACCAAATATGACAGTGAGTAACTGGGGGAGACCCTCGTTAGACAGTAAAGAGTGGGAGGGACCCACCTGTGATAGTGAATAGTGGAAGGGACCCAAGTGTGTTTAGTGAATAGGAGGACAGATGAGTATCTACAGATAGGGACCCCTGTCGATAGTAAATAGTGGTATGGTTCCAATGTTTCAGTGAGCAGTGGGAGGAACTCTCCTGTGACAGTGAATGGTGGGAGGGAACCATTGTGTCATTGAGCAGTGGGAGGGACTCATCTGCGACAGGTATAGTTGGAGAGAACCACTGTGTAGGTGAGTAATGGGAGTGACCTCACTGTGACAGTAAATAGTGGGAGGGATCCACTGTGACACTGAGTAGTGGGAGGAACCCCCATTGTAACAGTGAATAGTTGAAGGGACCCACCTGTGGCACTGTATAGTGGGAGGGATCCACCTGCAACAGTGACTACTTGGAGGGTTCCGATATGTTCTTGAGCATGTGTTTGGAGTATTGGATGGGACCCGCTTGTGAGAGTGCATAGTAGGGACTTCATGTGACAGTGAATAGTGGGAGGGACCCCACTGTGACAGTAAACAACTACTCACTGTCATATTTGGTCCCTACTACTCACTCTCACAGGCTGTCCCACCCAATGCTCACTATCGCAGTTGGTTCCTTCCCACCATACACTGTTAGACGTGGGTCCCTCCCACTGCACACTAACACAATGGGTCATTCCCATTATTCACTCTCACAGTTGAGTCCCTCCCAATAATCAGTGACACACTGGGTATGTCATAGTGGGGTCCCCAGTACTAGTCACTCATTGGAACCCACCCACTATGACCCTACCATTATTCACTGTCGAAGTGCGGTCTCCCTCTCAGTACTCATCATTCTCTCCCCCCAATTCACAGAACACATTTGGGTCCCTATCACTATTCAATACCATAGGCAGGACCCTCTCACCGCTCACTAATCCATTGGGTCCCTCCCACTATCCCACTACTCACTCACACATGGGTTTCCTCCAATTATGCCTGTCGCAGTCGGGTCCCTCCCACTAACCACTGACACATTGTGTCCTTCCCACCATTAAGTGTCAAAGGATGATCCCTCCTACTACTCACTTGCACAAGGGCGGCCGTCCCCCTGCTCACTGACACATGGGGACTGTCCCATTATTTGCTGTCAAAGGGGGTTTCCCTTCCACTATGTCTGTCAGAGGCCGGTCCACTATGTCTGTCACTGACACATTGGGTCTGTCTCACTACTAGTTGGTCTCTCCGCCTATACACTGAACTAATTTGGGGCCCTCCCACTAGTTCACTATCACAGGCGGATTCCTCCCACTATTTACTGATACATTAGGTCCCTACTACAGTACTGATTCTCAATGGCGGGTCCCTCCACTGCTCACTAGCACATTGGGGTCTTCCAAGTACTCATTGTTGCAGTTGGATCCCTCCCACTATACACTGCCACAGGTGGGTCCCTCCTACTGCTCACTAACACGTTGGGTCCCTTCCATTATTCACAGTCACATTGCGTCCCTACTACTCACTCTCACAGGAGGGGCCATCCCAAACCTGACTGACACATTGGGTCCCTCCCAATGCTCACTAGCACATTGGGTCCTTCCAAGTATTCATTGTCACAGTGGGGTCCCACACACTTTGGCTCCCTCCAACCATTACATGTCAAAGGTAGGTCCTTCACACTACTAACTCACACATTGGATTCCTCCCAGCACTCACGGTCACTGGTGGGTCCCTGGCACTACTCACTGTCACTGGAGTGTTCCTCCCACTGCTCACCGATACATTGGGGACCTCCCTCAGCTCACATCAAAGAGGGAGATGCCTCTCACTACTCACTAGTCTCTCCTACTATTTACTGGGTTGCTGCAACTATTTACTATCACAGGCGAGTCCCTGTCACTATTTACTGTCCAGTAGGGTTCAGCCCACTAGTCACTGACACATTGTATCCCTTCAACTATACCCAACACAGCCGTGTCCCTCTCACTACTCACTGTCACAGGAGGGTCC
>NW_003852625.1:114221-115785 GCF_000181295.1 Otolemur garnettii
GTCAGGTCCCTCCTACTACTCAGTGACACCTGGGTGCCTCCCACTGTTCCCTATCAGAGGCCAGTTCCTCCCACTGCTCATTGTCACAGGAGCCTTTCTCCCACTCCTCACTAACCATTGGGATCCTCTCACTATTCACTGTCAAAGAAGGGGTGCCTCTCAGTACTTACTTCTCTCTCCCCCTATTCGCTGAAAACATTTGGTTTCCTTCCACTATTCACTATCTCTGGCGGGTCGCTGGCACTTTTTACTGTCACTCTGGGGTCCCTCTCACTATTCACTGTCACATTGGGTCCTTTCTACTCACTCTTACAACCAGGTGCCTCCTAATGCTCAAGGACACATTGGGTCCCTCCAAATATTCACTGTCACAGGTGGGTCCCTCCCAATGCTCACTAACACCTTGGGTTCTTCCCACAATTCACTGTCACTGTGGGGTCCCTCCAACTACTCTGTGACACATTGGGTCAATTGCACTATTTACTGTCACATAAGGTCCCTACAACTCACTCTCACAGGTGGGTCCCTGCTAATGCTCACGGACACACTGAGGCTCTCCAAGGACTCACCATTGCAGGTTAATCCCTCGCACTCTACACTTCCACAGGTGGGTCCATCCAACTGCTCCCTAACCCATTGGGTGCTTCCCACTATTAACTGTCACAGTGGGGTCCCTCCCACAACTCAGTGCCACATTGGATCCCTCCCAACATTTACTGTTACAGGGGGTCACTTCCACTACTCACTGTCACAGGAGGGTTCGTCACACTGCTCACTGACACACTGGGACCCTCCATGTATTCCCTGTCATGGGTAGATCCCTCCCACTCTACACTGTCACAGGTGTGTCCCTCCCACTGCACACTAACACTAATGGTCATTCCCAGTATTCACTGTCATGGTCGAGCCCCATGCACTACTCAGTGACACATTCTGTCCCTCCCATTATTCACTGTCATGGTGGGGTCCCCACCACTTCTCACTCACACATTGAGTCCCTCCAACTATACGTGTCATAGGCAGGTCCCTCCCACTGCTCACTGACACATTCGGAACCTACCATTATTCACTGTCAAAACAGGGGGTTTCCCTCTCACTCATCACTGGCCACTCCTACTATTCTCTGAATACATTTGGGTTCCTCCTACTATTCACTATCAAGGAGGGCACTTTCAACCTTTTACTGTCACAGGGGGTCCCTCCCACTACTCACTCACACATAGAGTCCCTCCAACTATACCTGTCAGAGGTGAGTCCCTCCCACTGCTCACTCACACTTTGGGTCTCTCCAACCATCCATGTCATAGGCAGGTCCCTCCCACCGCTCACTGTCACAGGAGGTTCCTCCCACTGCTCACTAACACATTGGGACCCTCCCACTTTTTACTAGCAAAAGGGGTCATATCAGTAGATACTTGTCTGTCCTCCTATTCACTAAACACACTTGGGTCCCTTCCACTATTTACTATAAGTGGGTCTCTCCCACTATTTACTGTCAAACGGGGTCCCCCCCCAATACTCATTGTCATATTTGGTCCCTACTAGTCACTCTCACAGGTGTTTC
>NW_003852625.1:115879-126091 GCF_000181295.1 Otolemur garnettii
CAGTTAAGTCCCTCCCACTGCACACTAAGACTAATAGTCATTCCCACTTTTTACTGTCAGTCGAGTCCAATCCGCTACTCAGTGACCCATTGGGTACCTTCCAGTATTCACTCTCACAGTGGGGTCCCCACCACTACTCACTCACACAATCCAAGCCACCCAGTATGTCTTTTGGAGGTGGTTCCCTCCCTCTGTTTGCACACATTGTGTCCCTCCCACTATTCACAGTCTCATGTGGGTCCCTCTCACTATTCACTGTCACAGGTGGGTCCCTTCCACTATTCACTAACTCATTGAAGCCTCCCACCATTCATTGTCTCAGCAGGTCCCTCCCACTCCTCATTGACACATTGGGACTGCCCCATTATTCAGTGTCACTATAGGGTCCCTCCCACTACTCACTCATCCACTGGGTACCTCCAATTATGCCTGTCACGGTGGGTCCCTCTCACTGCTCACTCACACATTGGGTCCTTCCCACTATTTACTGTCACAGTGGGGTCCCTCCCACTACTCAGTGCTACACTGGATCCCTCCCAATATTAAATGTCACACTGGGGTTCCTCCCGCGACTCACTCACACATTGGGTCTCTCTCACTATGCCTGTCACAGGACTGTCCCTCTCACTGCTCCCTGACTAATTCGGAACCTCCCATTATTCACTGTCAGAGATGGGGGGCAGGATCGGGAGTCCCTCTCACTACTCACTGGTCTCTCCTACTATTTTCTAATCACATTTGGGTTCCTCCCACTATTCACTATCAATGGTGGGTCTGTCCCACTATTTACTGTCACAGTAGGTCCCTCCCACGACTCACTGTCACAGGCCAGGCCCTCTCACTTCTCACTGTCACAGGAGGGACCCTCCCACTTCGCACTGACACATTGGGACTGTCCCACTATTTACTATCAAAGGTGCAATCTCTATCAGTAGATATTGGTCTGTCCCCCTATTCACTGAACATATTTGGGTTCCTCTCACTGTTCACTCTCATAGGTGGGTACCTCCCATTATATACTGACAAAGCGTGGTCCCTCCCACTACTAACTGTCATATTTGGTCCCTCCTCCTCACTCCCACAGGCATTTCCCTCCCAGTGCGCACCGACACACTGGGGCCCTCAAAGTACTCACTGTCGAAGATGGATCCCTCCCACTATGCACTGTCATAGGTGAGTCCCTCCCACTGTACACTAATGAGTTTTTCCCACTATTCACTGTCACGGTTGAGTCCCATCTACTATTCCATGACACATTGGGTAACTCCCAGTATTCCCTATCACAGTGGGTTCCCCAGCATTACTCACTCAGGTAGTGGAACCCACCCACTATGTCCTTCATAGGCGGGTGCCTCCCTATGCTCACTGACACATTGGGTCCCTTCTACTATTGCCTATCACAGGTGGATCCCTCCCACTATTCACTGTCACAGGTGGGTCCCTCTCTCTTCTCACTAACACATTGGGTCTCTCCTATTGAATACTGTCATGGTGGGGTCCCTCCACTACTCACTCACACACTGGGGCCCACCAATTTTGCCTGTCACAGTCGGGTCTCTCCCACTACTCCATCACACATTGGGTCCCGCCCACAATGCCTGTCACAGTCGGGTCCCTCTCACTGCCCACTGACAAGCTGTGTCCTGCCCACTATTCACTGACACAGTAGGGTGCCTCCCAGTACTCAGTGACACATTGGGTACCTCACACAATTTTGTCACAGTGGCATCCTGCCCACTACTCCTCACACTTTGAGTCCCTCCCACACTGTCTGTCACAGGCCTGTCCTGCCATCTGCACACTCAGATGTTCGGTCCCTCTCACTATTCACGGTGTAAGGTGGGGGAGGTCCCCCTCAATACATACTGTTCTCTCCACCTATACACTGAACGCTTTGGGCACCTCCACCATTTCTCTATGACAGTGGGTATCTCCCACTATTGACTGATACAATGGGGTCCCTCCCACAATTCACTGTCATATTACATCCCTACTACTCACTCTCACAGGTGGGTCACGCCCAATGCTCAGACACGTTGGGGGCCTCCAAGTAGTCACTGCTGTAGGTGGATCCCTCCCACTATACACTGCCACAGTGGTTCCCTCTGACTTCTCAAGAACACATTGGTTCCTTCCCACTATTCACAGTCACGGTGTGTCACTCCCACTACTCGGCGCCACAGTGGATCCTTCTGACTATTCAGTTTCACACTGGAGTCCCTCCCACTACTCACTCACACATAGAGTCCCTCCAACTATACCTGTCACAGGGGAGTCCCTCCCACTGCTCACTGACACATTGGGTCCCTCACACCATAGATGTCATAGGCAGGTCTCTCCCACTACTCACTGTCATAGGAGGGTCCCTCCCACTGCTCACTGACACATTCAGACCCTCCCACTGTTTACTATGAAAAGGAGTCTCTATCAGTAGATTCTTGTCTGTCCTCCTATTTAGTAAACACACTTGAGTCCCTTCCTCTATTTACTATCACAAGGAGGTCTCTCCCACTATTTACTGTCAAATGAGGGTCACCCCAACTACTCATTGTCATATTTGGTCCCTACTACTCACTCTCACAGGCCGTTCACTCCCAATGCTCACTGACTCATTGGGAACCTCCAAGTACTCACAGTTGAAGGTGAATCCCTCCCTCTATACACTGTCACAGGTAGGTCCCTCCCACTGCATGCTAACACGAATGGTCATTCCCACTATTCACTGTCACAGTCGAGTCCAATCCACTACTCAGTGACACATTGGATACCTCTCAGTATTCACTCTCACAGTGGGTTCCCCACCACTACTCACTAGCACATAGGGTCCCTACTACTCAGTCTCACAGGTGTTTTCCTCCCAATGCTCACTGACACATTCGACTGTGACTGTCAATAATGGGAATGACCATTTGTGTTAGTTTTCAGTGGGAGGGACCCACCTGTGACAGTGTATAGAGGGAGGAATCTACCTTCGACAGTGAGTACTCAGAGGGCCCCAATGAGTCAGTGAGCTCTGGGAGTGAAATGCCTGTGAGAGTGAGTAGTATGGACCAAATACAACAGTGAGTAGTTGGGGGGACCCCCATTAGACAGTAAGTAGTGAGAGGGACCCTCCTGTGACAGTGAATGGTGGGAGGAAACCAATGTGTCATTGAGTAGTGGGAGGGACCCGTCTGAGACAGGTATAGTTGGAGAGAACCACTGTGTGGGTGAGTAGTGGCAGTGACCCCACTGTGACAGTAAATAGTGGGAGGGATCCAATGGGACACTGAGTAGTGGGAGGGACCCCACTGTTAACAGTGAATAGTTGGAGAGACCCACCTTTGGCAGTGTATAGTGGGAGGGATCCAACTGCAACAGTGACTACTTGGAGGGTTCCAATGTGTTCTTGAGTGTGTGTTCGGAGCATTGGGTGGGACCCGTCTGGGAGAGTGAGTAGTAGGAATTTCATGTGACAGTGAATAGTGGAAAGGACCCCACTGTGACAGTAAACTACTACTCACTGTCATATTTGGTCCCTACTAATCACTCTCACAGGCTGTCCCTCCCAATGCTCACTATTGCGGGTGGTTCCTTTCCACCATACACTGTTAGAGGTGGGTCCCTCCCACTGCACACTAACACAATGGGTCATTCCCGTTATTCACTCTCACAGTCGAGTCCCTCCCAATACTCAGTGACACACTGGGTATGTCACAGTGGGGTCCCCAGTACTAGTCACTCATTGGAACCCACCCACTATGCCCCACCATTATTCACTGTCGAAGTGGGGTCTCCCTCTCAGTACTCATCATTCTCTCCCCCCATTCACAGAACACATTTGGGTCCCTCCCACTATTCACTACCACAGGCAAGTCCCTTCCACCGCTCACTAACACACTGGGTCCCTCCCACTATCCCACTACTCACTCACTCATAGGATTCCTCCAATTATGCCTGTCGCAGTCGGGTCCCTCCCGCTGACCACTGACACATTGTGTCCATCCCACCATTCAGTGTCAAAGGATGGACCCTCCCACTACTCACTTGCACAGGAGCATCCCTCCCCGTGTTCACTGACACATTGGGACTGTCCCATTATTTGCTGTCAAAGGGGGCCTCCCTTCCACTATGTCTGTCAGAGGCCGGTCTTCTATGTCTGTCACGGACACATTGAGTCTGTCTCACTACTAGTTGGTCTCTCCGCCTATACACTGAACTAATTTGGGGTCCTCCCACTAGTTCACTATCACAGGCGGGTACCTCCCACTATTTACTGATACATTTAGGTCCCTACTACGGTACTGACTCTCAAAGGCGGGTCCCTCCAATGCTGACCGACACATTGGGGTCTTCCAAGTACTCGTTGCAGTTGGATCCCTCCCGCTATACACTGCCACAGGTAGGTCCCTCCTACTGCTCACTAACACATTGGGGCCCTTCCATTATTCACAGTCACATTGGGTCCCTACTACTCACTCTCACAGGAGGGGCCATCCCAAACTTGACTGCCATATTGGGTCCCTCCCACTGCTCACTAGCACATTGGGTCCTTTCAAGTATTCATTGTCACAGTGGGGTCCTGCACACTTTGGCTCCCTCCCATTATTAGATGTCAAAGGCAGGTCCCTCCCACTACTCACTCACACATTGGATTCCTCTCAGCATTCACGGTCACTGGTGGGTCCCTGGCACTACTCACTGTCACTGGAGGGTTCCTCCCTCTGCTCACTGACACTTTGGGAACCTCCCTCAGCTCATTTCAAAGAGGGGGATGCCTCTCACTACTCACTGGTCTCTCCTACTATTCACTGGGTTCCTGCAACTATTTACTATCACAGGGGAGTCCCTGCCACTATTTACTGTCCGGTAGGGTTCATCCCACTAGTCACTGACATATTGTATCCCTTCAACTATACCCATCACAGCCGGGTCCCTCTCAGTACCCTCTCAAATATTGGGACCCTCTCATTGTCACAGAAGGATCCCTCCCACTGCTCACTGACACATCGGGAACCTCCCATTATTCACTGTCAATTTGGGGGTGTCCCTCTCACTCATCACTGGTCTCTCCTACTATTCTCTAAAAACATGTGGTTTCCTCCAACTATTCTCTATCTAGGGCAGGTCCCAAGTTTGTGAGTGAGTACAGGGCTGGACCCCACTGTGACAGTGAATACTGGGATGGACCCCATGGATTAGCGAGCAGTGGGAGGGATCCACCTGTGGCAGTGTATAAAAGGAGGGACCAAATATGTCTGTGAGCATTTGGAGAGACCTGTTTGTGAAGGTGAGTAGTAAGGACCAAATTTGACAGTGAGGAGTGGAAGTGACCTCACTGTGACAGTAAATAGTGGGAAGGACCATCCTATGATAGTGAGATGTAGTGTTTTCAAACAATAAGGAGAGAGAAAACTAAGTACTGATAGGGATTCCCCCGCTTTAGAGCGAATACTGGGATGGTCCCAGTGTGTCAGTGAGCAGGGGAGGGATGCTCCTGTGAAAGTGAGTAGTGGGAGGGATCTGCCCGTGACACTGAATGGTGGGATGGATCCAAAGTGCGAATGAGAAGTGCGAAGGACCCGCCTGTGACAGGCATAATTGGAAGAACCTAACATGCGAGTGAGTAGTGGTGGGGACCCCACTGTGATATTAAATACTGGGAGGTACCCAATGTGTCCCTGAGTAGTAGGAGGGACTTGAGAGTGACAGTGAATACTGGGAATGACCCATTGTGTTAGTGTACAGTGGGTGGGATCCACCTGTGACAGTGTATAGTGGGAGGTACCCACCTGCAACAGTGAGTACTTGGAGGGCCCCAACATGTCAGTTAGCATAGGGAGGGAAATCCCTGTGAAAGTGAGTAGTAGGGACCAAATATGACAGTGAGTATTGGAGGGGATCCCCTCCTTTGACAGAAAATAATGGGAGGGACCCGCCTGTGATTGCGAATGGTGGGAGGGACTGAAATGTGTTTAGTGATAAGGTGGACAGACGAGTATCTACTTATAGGGACCTCCCCATTGGTAGTAAAAAGTGGGATGGTCCCAATATGTCAGTGAGTAGTGGGAGGGACCCTCCTGTGACAAGAGTAGTGGGAGAGACCCACTGATGACAGTGAATGGTGGGACAAACATAATGTTTCAGTCTGCAGTAGGGGGGGACATGCCTGTGACAGGTACAATTGGAGGGACCCAATTTATTATTATGGGAGGGACCACACTGTGACAGTAGAAAGCAGGAGAGTCCTGCCTTAGATAGTGAATAGTGGGAGGAAACCAAATGTTTGCAGAGAATAGTAGGAGAGCCCAGTGATGAGTGAGAGGGACCCCCCTTTGACAGTGAATATTGGGAGGTTCCCAATGTGTCAATAAGCAGTGGGAGGGACCCTCCTGTGACAGTGAGAGGGTCCCAATATTTGAGAGGTTACTGAGAGGGACCCGGCTGTGATGGGTATAGTTGGAGGGATACAGTGTGTCAGTGACTAGTGGGATGAACCTTACTGGACAGTAAATACTGGCAGGGACTCCACTGTGATTGTAAATAGTTGTAGGTACCCAGTGAATAGTAGGAGAGAACAGTGAGTAGTGAGAGGCATCCTCCTCTTTGAAGTGAACAGAGAATGGTTCCCAACGTGTCAGTGAGCAGTGGAAGGAACCCTCCAATGACAGTGAGTAGTGCCAGGGACCCACCAGTGACCGTGAATTCTGGGAGGAATCCAGTGTTTGAGTGAATAGGGGGAGGGTCCTGACTTTGACATCTAATAGTGGGAGGGAGCCAAAGTGTGCAGGACCCCACTGTGACAATGAATACTTGGAAGGACTCAATGTGCTAGTGAGCATTGGAAGGGACCCAATGTGTCAGTCAGGTTTGGGATGGCCTCTCCTGTGAGAGTGAGTAGTAGGGACCCAATGTGACTGTGAATAATGGAAGGAACCCAATGTGTTAGTGAGCAGTAGCAGGGACCCACCTGTGGCAGTGTATAGCGGGAGGGATCCAACTGCAACGAGTACTTGGAAGACCCCAATGTGTCCGTGAGCATTGGAGGGATCTGCCTTTGAGAGTCAGTACCGTAGTAGGGACCTAATGTATCAGTAAATAGTGGGAGGAACCCGCCTGTGATAGTGAACTAGTGGGGGGACCCCAAATTAGTTCAGTGTATAGGCAGAGAGACCAATTAGTAGTGAGAGCGACCTAATGTGTCAGTGACAGCCATAGTGGTCCGGCCTCTCACAGACATAGTGGAAGGGAGGCTCCCTTTGACAGCAAATAATGGGACAGTCCCAATGTGTCAGTGAGCAGGGGGAGGGATGTTCCTGTGCAAGTGAGTAGTGGGAGGGACCAGCCTGTGACACTGAATGGTGAGAAGGACCCAATGTATCAGTGGTCAGTTGGAGGAACCTGACTGGGACAGGCATAATTGGAGGAACCCAATGAGTAAGTGAGTAGTGGGATAGTGGGAGGGACCCAATGTGTTAGTGAGCGGGAGGGACCTGCCTGTGGTAGTGAATAATGGGAGGGACCCAAATGTGTTCTGTGAATGGGGGGAGAGAATGATGAGTACTGAGAGGGAGACCCCACTTCGACAGTGAATAATGGTAGGGTCATAGTGGGTGGGTTCCAATGAGTGACTAGTACTGGGGACCCCACTATGACATACCCAGTGTGTCACTGATTATTGGGAGGGACTCAACTGTGAGAGTGAATAATGGGAATGACCCATTGTGTTAGTGTGCAGTGGGAGGGACCCACCTTTAACAGTGTATAATGGGAAGGAACCACCCGCAATAGTGAGCATTGGGAGGGACAGCCTGTGAGAGTGAGAAGTAGGAACCAAATATGACAGTAAGTAGTTGTTTACTCTCACAGTGGGGTCCCTCCCACTATGCACTGTCACATAAAGTCCCTACTACTCACTCTCCCAGGCGGGTCCCACCCAATGCTCCGAACACACACTCAAGAACACATTGGAACCCTCCAAGTAGTCACTGTTGCAGTTGGATCCCTCCCACTATACACTGCCAAAGGTGGGTCTCTCCAACTATTCACTGTTAACAGTGGGGTCCCTCCCACTACTCAGTGTCACATTGGATCCCTCCCACTATTTACTGTCACAGTGGGGTCACTCCCACTACTCACCCACACAGTGGTTGTCTCCAAATATACCTGTCTCCCTCCCACTGCTCAATGACACATTGGTTCCCTCCCACCATTGACTGTCACAGGAGAATCCCTCCCACTACTTACAGTCTAATGGGGGTCTCCCCCCCAACTACTCACTGTCATATTTTGTCCCTACTACTCACTCTCACAGGCATTTCACTCCCAGAGCTCACTGACTCATTGGGGCCCTCCGAGTACTCACTGTCGAATGTGGATCTCTTCCTCTATACACTGTCACAGGTGGGTCCCTCCCACTGAAAACTAACACAAATGGTCATTCCCATTATTCACTGTCACAGTCAAATGTGTCAGTGAGCATTGGGAGGGAAAAACCTGTGAGACTGAGTAGTAGGATCCCAATGTGTGAGTGAGTAGTTGTGGGGAGCCCACTGTGAGAGTGAAGACTGGGAGGTACCCAATGTGTCACTGACTAGTGGATTGGACTTGACTGTGACAGTGAATACTGAGAATGACCATTAGTGTTAGTGTGCAGTGAGAGGGACCCACCTGTGACAGTGTATAGAGGGAGGGATCCACCTTCGACAGTGAGTACTTGGAGGTTCACAATGAGTCAGTGAGCATTGGGAGTGAACGGTCTGTGAGAGTGAGTAGTAGGGACCAAATATGACAGTGAGTAGTTGAGGTGATCTCCATTTGACAGTAAATAGTGGGAGGGACCCCCTTGTGATAGTAAATAGAGGAAGGGACCCAGGTGTGTTTACTAAATAGGAGGACAGACAGGAATCTACTGATAAAGACTTCTTTTCATAGTAAATCGTGGGAGGGTCTGAATGTGTCAGTGAGCAGTGGGAGGGACCCTCCTATGACAGTGAGTAGTGGGAGAGACCTGTCTATGACATTGATGGTGAGAAGGACCCAATGTGTCAGTGAGCAGTGGGAGGGACTCCCCTGTGACAGGTATAGTTGGAAGGACTCTGTGTGCGAGTGAGTACCGGGAGGGACCCTACAGTGACAGTAAAATGTGGGAGGGACCTGCCCTTGATAGCAGAATAGTGGGAGGAACCCAAATGTGTTCAGTGAATAGTAGGAGAGACCAGTGATTAGTGAGAGACCCTCCCCCTTTTTACAGTGAATAATAGGAGGTTCCCAATGTGTCAGTGAGCCATGGGAGTGTCCAAACTGTGACAGGCATAGTGGGAGTGAACCAATGTGTGAGGGAGTAGTGGGAGGGACTCCAGTGTAAAATTGAATAGTCAGAAGGATCCATTGTGGCACCGAGTAGTGGGAGGGTCCCCACCGTGACAGTGAATAGTGGGAAAGAAGCATTGTGTTCTTGAGAAGTCAGAGGGACCCACCTGTGGCTGTGTATAGTGGGAGGGATCCACCTGCAACAGTGACTACTTGGAAGGCTCCAATGTTTCTGTGAGCATTGGGTGGGACCTGCCTGTGAGAGTGAGCGGTAGGGATGTAATGTGACAGTGAATTGTGGGAGGGACCCCACTGGGACAATAAATAGTGGGAGGTACCCGCCTATGATAGTGAAATGGTGGAGTTGCCCAAAGAGTTCAGTGTATAGGTGGAGAGAACAGTACGTATTGAGGAGGACGCCCACCCCCCTTAGACAGTGAATAGTGAGAGGGACCGAATGTCTGAGTTAGCAGATGGCAGGACAGGCCTGTGACAGACAGGGTGGTAGGGACTCAAAGTGTGAGGAGTAGCGGGCAGGATACCACTGTGACAAAATTGTGTGAGGTACCCAATGTGTCACTGAGTACTGGGAAGCACCCCACTGTGTCAGTGAATAGTGGGCAGGACCCAGGTTGTCAGTGAGCAGTGAGAGGGACCCGCCTGTGACAGGCATTGTGGGCGGGACCCAATGTGTGAAGGAGTAGTTGGAGAGACCCGAATGTGACAGGCAAAATTGGTGGGCCCCAGTGTGTGAGTGAGTAGTGGAGGGACCCCACTGTGACAGTATTCAGTGGGAGAGACCCAATGTGTTAGTGAGAAGAGGGAGGGACCCACCTGTGACAGTGAATAGTGAGAGGAATCCACCTGTGACAGGCAATAATGGAAGGGACCCAATGTGTCAGTGTGCACAGGGAGGCACCC
>NW_003852625.1:127720-129378 GCF_000181295.1 Otolemur garnettii
CTGTGACAGTGAGTAGTGGGAGGGACCTGCCTATGACATGGATGGTTGGAGAGACCCAAAGTGTGAGTGAGCAGTGGGAGGGACCTGCCTATGACAGATATAGTTGATGGGACCCAATGTGTGTGTGAATAGTGGGAGGGACCCTACTGTGACAGTAAAAAGTGGGAGCGACCCACCATGATAGCGAATAGTGGGAGGAACCCAAATGTGTTCAGAGAATAGTAGGAGAGACCAGTGATGAGTGAGAGGGACTCCCCCCTACTTTGACAGTGAATAATGGTAAGTTCTGAACGTGTCAGTGAGCAGTGGGAAGGACCTGCCTATGACAGGTATTGTTGGAGGGACACAATGTGTGAGTAAGAAGTGGTGGGGACCCCACTGTGACAGTGAATAATGGGAGGGACTCAATGTGTCACTGAGTAGTGGATGGGGCTCGACCGTGACAGTGAATAGTGGGAATGACCATTAGTGTTAGTGTGCAGTGGGAGGGACCCACCTGTGACAGTGTAGAGTGGGAGGGATCTACCCATGACAGGGAATACATGGAGGGCCCCAGTGTGTCAGTGAGCATTGGGAGGGAAACGCCTGTGAGAGTGAGTAGTAGGCAACAAATATGACAGTGAGTAGTGGGGGGACACCCCTTTGACAATAAACAGTGGTGATAGTGAATGGTGGAAGGGACCCAAGTGTGTTTGGCAAATAAGGGGACAGATGAGTATCTACTGATGGGGACCCCTTTTGCTAGTGAATAGTGGGACGGTCCCGCTGTGTCAGTGAGCAGTGGGAGGGAACCTCCTGTGGCAGTGTATAATGGGAGGGACCCCCTGTAACAGTAAATGTTGTGAGGGATCCAGTGTGTGAGTGAGTAGTGGGAGGGATCCAATGTGGCACTGAGTTGTGGGATGGACCCCACTGTGACAGTTAATAGTGGGAAGCACCCAATGGGTTAGGGAGAAGTTGGAGGGACTCACCTTTGGAAGTGTAGAGTGCAAGGGATCAACCTGCAATGGTGAGTCCTTGGAGAGCCTCAGTGTGTCCATGAGCACTGGGAGGGACTCACCTGTGAGAGTGAGTTATAGGGACCTTATGTGACAGTAGATAGTGCAAAGGACCCAATGTGTCACGGAGTAGTTGAAGGGACCCCTTGGTTACAGTGAATTGTGGGAAGAACCCAAGGTGTTAGTGAGCATTGGGAGGGACCCAACTGTGACAGTGAATATTTGGAGGGACCCAATGTGTCCCTGAGCATTGGGAGGCACCTGGCTGTGATAGTGAGTAGAAAGGACCCAATGTGATAGTGAATAGTGAGAGGGACGCCACAGTGACAGTAAAAAGTGCCAGCGACCCGCCTGAGATAGTGAATAGTGGAAGGAAACCAAATGTTTTCAGCGAATAGAGGGAGAGACAAGTAAGTACTGAGAGGGACCCCCCCTTTGACAGTGAATAGTGAGAGGATCCCAATGGTCAGTGAGGAGTGGGAGAAAGTCTCCTGTGACAATGAGTAGTAGGAGGAACCAGCCTGTGACAGGGAACAGTGGGAGGCACCCAAGTGTCACTGAGTCATAGGAGGGACCTGACTATGACAGTGAATAGTGGGAAAGACCAAATGTATTACTGAGCAGTGGGAGGGACCCAGGTGTCACTGTGGAGTAGGAGGG
>NW_003852625.1:129629-133242 GCF_000181295.1 Otolemur garnettii
TACTGAGCAGTGGGAGGGACCCAGGTGTCACTGTGGAGTAGGAGGGACCTGACTATGACAGTGAATAGTGGGAAAGACCAAATGTATTACTGAGCGGTGGGAGTGACCCATCTGTGACAGTGAATAATGGGCGGGATACAACTGTTACAGTGAATCGTTGGAGTAGGTAGTGAGAGGGACCTGACTGTGACAGTGAATGTTGTGAGGGACCCAAAGTGTCAGTGAGCAGTGAGAGGGACCCGGCTGTGATGGGTATATTTGGAGGGATACAGTGTGTCAGTGACTAGTGGGCTGAACCCTACTGGACAGTAAATAGTGGCAGGGACTCGCCAATGATAGTAAATAGTTGCAGGAACCCAGTGAATAGTAGGAGAGAACAGTGAGTAGTGAGAGGCATCCCCCTCTTTGAAGTGAACAGAGGGAAGTTCCCAATGTGTCAGTAAGCAGTGGGAGGAACCCTCCAGTGACAGGGAGTAGTGCCAGGGAACACCAGTGACAGTGAATGCTGGGAAGAATCCAATGTGTGAGTGAGTAGTGGGAGGGACCTGCCTTTGACATCTAATAATGGGAGGGAGCCAACGTGTGCGAGACCCCACTGTCACAATGAATGCTTGGAAGGACCCAATGTGCTAGTGAGCAGTGGGAGGGACCCAATGTGTCAGTCAGGTTTGGGATGGCCTCTCCTGTGAGAGTGAGTAGTAGGGACCCAATGTGACTGTGAATAATGGAAGGGACCCAATCTATTAGTGAGCAGTAGGAGGGACTCACCTGTGGCAGTGTATAGTGGAAAGGATCCAACTGCAACAATGAGTACTTGGAAGACCCCAGTGTGTCCGTGAGCATTGGAAGGATCCACCTTTGAGAATCAGTACCGTAGTAGGGACCTAATGTATCAGTAAATAGTGGGAGGAACCCGCCTGTGATAGTGAACTAGTGGGAGGGCCCAAAATTACTTCAGTGTATAGGCAGAGAGACCAACTAGTAGTGAGACAGACTCAATGTGTCAGTGACAGACATAGTGGACTGGTCTCTGACAGACATAGTGGAAGGGAGGCCCCCTTTGACAGCAAATAATGGGATAGTCCCCATGTGCCAGTGAGTAGTGGGAGGGACCAGGCTGTGACACTGAATGGTGGGAAGGACCCAATGTGTCAATGGTCAGTGGGAGGGACCCGATTGCGACAGGCATAATTGGAGGAACCCCATGTGTGAGTGAGTAGTGGGATAGTGGGAGGGACCCAATGTGTTAGTGAGCGGTGGGAGGGACCTGCCTGTGGTAGTGAATAGTGGGAGGGACCCAAATGTGTTCTGTGAATGGGGGGAGAGACTGGTGAGTACTGAGAGGGAGACCCCAGTTCGACAGTGAATAATGGTAGGGACATAGTGGATGAGTTCCAATGAGTGACTAGAACTGGGGACCCCACTGTGACATACCCAGTGTGTCACTGAGTATTGGGAGGACTTGATTGTGACAGTGATTAATGGGAATGACCCATTGTGTTAGTGTGCAATGGGAGGGACCCACCTTTAAAAGTGTATAGTGGGAAGGAACCACCTGGGATAATGAGCATTGGGAGGGACAGCCTGTGAGAGTGAGTAGTAGGGACCAAATATGACAGTGAGTAGTTGTTTACTGTCACAGTGCGGTCCCTCCCACCATTCACTGTCACATGAAGTCCCTACTACTCACTCTCACAGGCGGGTCCCACTCAATGCTCCGAAAACATTCTCAAAAACACATTGGAACCCTCCAAGTGGTCACTCTTGCAGTTGGATCCCTCCCACTATACACTGCCAATGGTGGGTCCCTCCAACTATTCACTGTTACAATGGGGGTCCCTCCCACTACTCAGTGTCACAGTGGATCCCTCCCACTATTTACTGTCACAGTGGGGTCACTCCCACTACTCACCCACACAGTGGTTCTCTCCAACTATACCTGTCGCAGATGAGTCCCTCCCACTGCTCAATGAACAATTTGTTCCCTCCCACCATTCACTGTCACAGGAGGATCCCTCCCACTGCTCACTGAAACATTGGAACCATACCACTATTTACTATCGAAAGGGATCCCTATCCTTAGATACTCATCTGTCCTCCTGTTCACTATACACACTTGGGTCCCTTCCACTATTCACTATCACAGGTGGGTCCCTCCCACTATTTACTGTCTAACGGGGGTCCCCTCCCACTACTCACTGTCATATTTGGTTCCTACTACTCACTCTCACAGGAGTTTCACTCCCAGAGCTCACTGACTCATTGGGGCCCTCCAAGTACTCACTGTGGATGGTGGATCCCTCCCTATATACACTGTCACCGGTGGATCCCTCCCACTGCACACTAACACATATGGTCATTCCCATTATTCACTGTCACATTCGAGTCCAATCCACTACTTAGTGACACATTGGGTACCTCCCAGTATTCACTCTTACAGTGGGGTCCCCACCACTACTCACTCACACAATCCACCCACCCAGTATGTCTTTTGGAGGCGGTTCCCTTCCTCTGCTCACTGACACATTGTGTCCCTCCCACTATTCACTGTCACAGGTGGGTCCTCCCACTGTTCACTGAAACACTTGGACATTCCCACTAGTCACTGTCAAAGCGGGGGATCCCTCTCATTACTTACCTGTCTCTGACCCTATTCACAGAACACATTTGAGTCCCACCGACATTGCACTACCACAGGCAGGTCCCTCCCACTGCTCGCTGACTCATTTGGAACCTCCCATTATTCACTGTGAAAGGCGGGGCGGGGAAGGGTGTGGGGTCCTCTCCCTACTCACTGGTCTGTCCTACTATTTTCTGAACACATTTGGGGGGTCCCTCCCATTATTTCTGTCACAGTTGGTCCCTCCCACCACTCACTGTCACAGGCAAGGCGTTCTCACTTCTCACTGTCACAGGAGGGACCCTCCCACTTCGCACTGACACATTGGGACTGTCCCACTATTTACTATCAAAGGGAGAGTCCTTATCAGTAGATACTGGTCTGTCCCCCTATTCACTGAACATATTTGGGTCCCTCTCACTGTTTACTCTCATAGGCGGGTACCTCCCATTATATACTATCAAAGGGGGGTCCCTACCACCACTCACTGTCACATGTGGTCCCTCCTGCTCACTCCCACAGGAATTTCCCTCCCTTTGCTCACTTAAACACTGGGGCCCTCAAAGTACTCACTGTCGAAGGTGGATCCCTCCCACTGTACACTAATTAGTCTTTCCAACTATTCACTGTCAAGATTGAGTCCCATCTACTATTCCGTGACACATTGGGTAACTCCCAGTATTCCCTATCACAGTGGGTTCCCCAGCATTACTCACTCAGATAGTGGAACCTACCCACAATGTCCTTCACAGACGGGTGCCTCCCTGTGCTCACTGACACATTGGGTCCCTTCCACTATTGCCTGACACAAGTGGATACCTCCCACTATTCACTGTCACAGGTCGGACCCTCCCACTGCTCACTGACACATTGGGACCCTCCCACTATTCTTTATCGAAGGTGGATCCCTCCAACTATTTACTGTCACAGGTGGGTCCCTCCTACTATTCACTGTGGAAATGGAGGCTCCCTCAGTACTCGCTGGTCTCTCCC
>NW_003852625.1:133265-137270 GCF_000181295.1 Otolemur garnettii
GTTTGGGTCCCTCCCACTATTCACTCTCACATTAGGTCCCTACAACTCAGTCTCACAGGTGGGGCTCTCCCAGTGCTCACTGACATTTGGGGCCCTCCAACTACTCATTGTCACAAGTGGATCCCTCCCACTATTCACTGTCACAGGTGGGTCCCTCCCTCTTCTCACTAACACATTAGGTCTCTCCCATTGTATACTGTCACAGTGGGGTCCCTCCACTACTCACTCACACACTGGGGCCCACCAATTTTGCCTGTCACAGTCAGGTCTCTCCCACTACTCCATCACACATTGGGTCCCTCTCACAATGCCGGTCACAGGCGGGTCCCTCTCACTGCTCACTGACAAGCTGGGTTCTGACCACTATTGACTGACACAGTGGGGTGCCTCCCAATACTCAGTGACACATTGGGTACCTCACACAATTTTGTCACAATGGTATCCTGCCCACTACTCCTCACACTTTGAGTCCCTCCCACACTGTCTGTCACAGGCCTGTCCTGCCATCTGCTCACTCAGACATTCGGTCCCTCTCACTATTCACTGTCTAAGTGGGGGGGGGGCGTCCTCCTCAATACATACTGTTCTCTCCACCTATACACTTAACTCTTTGGGCAACTCCACCATTTCACTATCACAGGCTGATACCTCCCACTATTGACTGTTACAATGGGGTCCCTACCACAATTCACTGTCACATTACATCCCTACTACTCACTCTCACAGGCGGGTCCCGCCCAATGCTCACAGACACCTTGGGACCCTCCAAGTTGTCACTGCTCCAGGTGGATCCCTCCCACAATACACTGCCACAGGTGGGTCCCTCTGACTTATCAAGAACACATTGCTTCCTTCCCACTATTCACTGTCACGGTGGGGTCCCTCCCACTACTCGGTGCCACAATGGATCCTTCCAACTAGTCAATTTCACACGGGAGTCCCTCCCACTACTCCCTCACACATTGGTTCGCTCCCACTATGCCTGTCACAGGTTGGACACTCCCATGGCTCACTGACACATTGGGACTCTCCCATTATTCACTGTAAATGGGGGAGTGTCTCTCACTAATCACTGGTCTCTCCTACTATTCACTGAACACATTTGGGTTTCTCCCACTATTCGCTATCAAGGGCAGGTCCCTCTCACTTTTTACTGTCACTGTGGGGTCCCTCCCACTACTCACTCACACATAGAGTCCCTCCAACTATACCTGTCACAGGGGAGTCCCTCCCACGGCTCACTGACACATTGGGTCCCTCTCACCATCGATGTCATAGGCAGGTCTCTCCCACTACTCACTGTCATAGGAGGGTCCCTCCCACTGTTCACTGACACATTCAGACCCTGCCACTATTTACTATGAAAAGAAGTCTCTATCAGTAGATTCTTGTCTGTCCTCCTATTTAGTAAAAACACTTGAGTCCCTTCCTGTATTTACTATCACAAGGGGGTCCCTCCCACTGTTTACTGTCAAATGGAGATCACCCCAAATACTCACTGTCATTTTGGTCCCTACTACTCACTCTCACAGGCCTTTCACTCCCAATGCTCACTGACTCATTGGAAACCTCCAAGTACTTACTGTCAAAGGTGGATCCCTCCCTCTATACACTGTCACAGTCGAGTCCAATCCACTACTCAATGACACATTGGGTACCTCCCAGTCTTCACTCTCACAGTTGGGTCCCCACCACTACTCACTCGCACATTAGGTCCCTACTTCTCAGTCTCACAAGGGTTTCCCTCCCCATGCTCACTGACACATTGGGGACCCTCCAAGTATTTTCTGTCGCAGGTGGATCCCTCCCACTATAGACTGTCACAGGTGGGTCCCTCCCACTGCACACTAACACAAAGTGTCATTCCCAGTATTCACTGTCACAGTCAAGACCCTCCCACTGCTCAGTGACACATTGGGTACCTCCCATTATTCACTGTCACATTGAGGTCTCCATCACTACTGACTCACACATTGGGTCCCTCCAATTATGCCTGTCACAGACAGGTCCCTCTACTTCTCACTCACACATTGGGTCCGTCCCACCATTCACTGTCACGGGCGGATCTCTGCCACTACTCACTTTCACAGGAGCATCCGTCCCCCTGCTCACTGACAGATTGGGACCATCCCATTATTCACTGTAAAGCGGAAGGTCCCGCTCAGTACTTCGTTTTCTCTCCCCCTATTCACTGAAAACACTACTACTCACCATCATAGGACAGTCCCTCCCACTATTTACTGTCACAGTGGGTCCCTCCCACCACTCACTGTCACAGGCGTGGCCCTCTCTCTACTCACTGTCACAGGAGGGACCCTTCCACTTCGCACTGACACATTTGGACCGTCCCACTATTTACTCTCAAAGGGGCAGTTCCTATCAGTAGATACTGGTCTGTTCCCCTATTCACGGAACATATTTGGGTCGCTCTCACTATTCACTCTCATAGGCGGGTCCCTCTCACTATATACTGTCAGAGAGGGGTCCTTCTCACTACTCAGTGTCACATTCGTTCCCTCCAACTATTGAATTTCACACTGGCATCCCTCCCACTACTCCCTCACACATTGGGTCCCTCCCACTATGCCTGTCGCAGGTTGGGCACTCTCATAGCTCACTGACACATTGGGAACCTCCCATTGTTCACTATAAAATGGGGGGGTCCCTCTCACTACTCACTGGTATGTCGCACTATATTCTGAATACATTTAGGTTCCTCCCATTATTCACTCTCAAGGGCGGGTCCCTCCCACTATTTACAGTCCCAGGCGTGTCCCTCCCACTGCTCACTGACACATTGGGTCCCTCCTATTATTCACTGTAAATGGTGGGGTCCCTCGCAGTAATCACTGGCCTCTCCTACTATTTTCTGAATACATTTGGGTTCCTCCAACTATTCACTATCAAGGAAGGTCCCTCCCACTTTTTACTGTCACAGTGGGGGCCCTCCAAATATTCACTCACACATAGAGTCCCTCCAACTATACCTGTCGCAGGTGGATCCCTCCCACTGCTCACTGAAACATTGGGTCCCTCCCACCATCGATATCATAGGGAGGTCCCTCCCCCTACTCACTGTCACAGGTGGGTCCCTCCCACTGCTCACTGACACATTGTGACCCTCCCACTATTTACTATCAAAAAGGGTCCCTATCAGTAGATTCTCATCTGTCCTCCCATATAGTAAACACACTTGGGTCCCTTCCACTCTTCACTATCACAAAGGGGTCCCTCCCACTATTTACTGTCAAATGGGGGTCCCCCCCAACTACTCACTGTCATATTTGGTCCCTACTACTCACTCTCACAGATGTTTCACTCCCAATGCTCACTGACTCATTTGGGCCCTCCAAGTACTCACTGTCGAAGTTGGATCCCTCCCTCTATACACTGTCACAGGTTGGTCCCTCCCACTGCACACTAACACTAATGGTCATTCCCGGTATTCACTGTCACAGTCGAGTCCAGTCTACTACTCAGTGACACATTGGGTACCTCCCAGTATTTACTCTCACAGTGGGGTCCCCACCACTACTCATTCACACAATCCAATCCACTCAGTATGTCTTTCGGAGGCGGTTCCCTCCCTCTGCTCACTGACACATTGTGTCCCTCCCACTATTCACTGTTGCAGATGGGTTCCTCCTACTATTCACTGTCACAGGTGGATCCCTCCTACTGTTTACTGACACATTGGGACCCTACCACCATTCATTGTCTCAGCAGGTCCCTCCCACTGCTCATTGACACATTGGGACCTTCCCACTATTTACTATCAAAAGGGGTCCTCATCAGTAGATACTTGTCTGTCTCCCTATTCACTAAACACATTTGATTCCCTTTCACTATTCACTATCACTGGTGGGTCCCTCTTAATATTTAATGTCAAAAGGGGTTACTTCCAATACTCACTATCATAAATGGTCCCTATGACTCAGTCTCACAGGTGTTTCCCTCCCAATGCTCACTGACACATTGGGGACCCTCCAAGTGCTCCCTGTCCCA
>NW_003852625.1:137880-143587 GCF_000181295.1 Otolemur garnettii
TGCCCCTGCTCACTGACACATTGGGACTATCCCAGTGTTTGCTGTCAAGGGGGGTCCCTCTCAGTACTTACTGCTCTCTCCCTCTCTTCACTTAAAACAATAGTGTCCAGCCCACTATTCACTCTCACAGGAGGGTCCCTACCACTATTTACTGTTACAGTGGGGTCCCTTCCACTCCTGTCCCATTTGGTCCTTACTACTCACTATCATAGGTGGGTCCCTCTCAATATTCACGGACACACTGGGGCCCTCCAAGTACTCACTGTTGAAGTTGTGTCCCTCCCACTACTCAATCCCATACTAGGTCCCTCCAATTGTGCCTGTCAGATTTGGGTCCCTCCCACTGCTCACTGACACATTAGGTCCCTCCCATTATTCACTGTCACTGTGGGGTCCCTCCCACTACTCACTCATCCATTGGGTCCCTCCAATTATGCATGTCACAGACGAATCCCTCTCAGCTCACTGACACACTGGTTCCTGACCACTATTCACTCTCATAGGGAGATCCCTCCAAATACCCAGTGACATATTGAGTACCTCACAAGATTTTGTCACAGTGGGATCCCACGCACTACTCACTCACACTTTGGGTCCTTCCTACTATCTCTGTCATAAGCCTGTTCTTCCATCTGCTCACTGACACATGGGTCCCTCCTACTATTCCCTGTCTAAGGGGAGGAGCTCCTTCTCAATACTGAACTGTTCTCTCAGCCTATACACTGGACTCATTTGGGCCACTACCGCTATATCACTATCACAGACATGTTCCTCCCACTATTTACTGTCACAGTGGGGTCCCTCCCACAATTCAGTGTCACAAGAAGGCCCTACTACTCACTCTCACAGGCTAATCCCACCCAATGCTCACGGATATATTAGGGCCCACCAAGTACTCACTGTTGCAGGTGGATCCCTCCCACTATACACTGAGACAGGTGGGTCCCTCCCACTGCTCAATAAGACATTGGTTCCTTCCCACTATTCACTTTCACAGTGGGATCCTTCCCACTACTCAGTGCCACATTGGATCCCTCCCATTATTAAATGTCACACTGGGGTCCCTCCCACCACTCCCTCACACATTGGGTCTCTCCCACAATGCCTGTCAAAGGTGGCTCCCTCCCATGGCTCACTGAGAGGTTTGGATCCTCTTATTATTCACTGTTTAAGGGGGGGGGTTCCTCTCGCTATTCACTGGAATCTCCTGCTATTCTCTGAGTACATTTGAGTTCCTCCCAGTATTCACTCTCAAGGGAGGGTCCCTCCCACTGCTGAATGAAACACTGGGTCCCTGCCACCATTCACTGCCACAGGAGGGACCCTCCCACTACTCACTGTCACTGGAGGGTTCCTCCCACTGTTCACTGACACATTGGGAGCCTCCCACTATTTACTATCAAAAAGGGGTCCCTATCAGTAGATACTCATTTGTCCTCCTATCCACTGAACACATTTGTTTCCTTCATACTATTCAATATCTCAGGCAGGTCCCGCCCACTAGTTACTGTCAAAGTGGGGTCCCTCCACTCTACTCACTGTCATATTTGGTCCTTGGTACTCTCTTTCACAGGCATTTCCCTCCTAATGCTCACTGACTCATTGAGGACCTCCAAGTACTCACTGTTCCAGGTGGATCCCTTCACTATACAGTGTCACAGGTGGGTCCCTTCTACTGCACACAAACACAATGAGCTGATTCCCATTATTTGCTGTCACAGTCAAGTTCCTCCCACTAATCAGTGACACATTGGGTACTTCCCAGTATTCACTGTCACAGTGAGGTCCCCACCACTACTCACTCACACATTGGGACCCACCCACTCTCTCTCTTACAGGTGTGTCCCTCCCTCTGCTCATTGACACATTAGGTCCCTCCCACTATTCACTGTCACAGGTGGATCCCTCAGAATATTCACTGTAACAAGTGGGTCCTTCCCACTATTCATTGTTGATGGGCTAGGTGTTCCCTCTCAGTACTTACTGGTCTCTCCCACTATTCACAGAACACATTTGGGTCCCTCCCTCTATTCACTACCACAGTAAGTACTGAGAGGGACCCCACCTTTACAGGGAGTAGTGGGACTGTCCCAATGTGTCAGTAAGTAGGAGGAAGGATGCTCCACTGCAAATGACTAGTGGAAGGGACATGGCTGTGACACTGACTGGGGGAAGGGACCCAATGTGTCAGTGAGCACTGGGAGGGACCCACCTATGATGGCCATAATTGGAGGGACCCAAAGTGTCAGTGAGTTGAGGGAGGTACCCCACTGTGAGAGTGAATAATTGGATGGACACAATGTATCAGTGAGCAGAGAGAAGGAACCGCCTCTGAAAAACATAGTAGGTGGGTCCCAATGTTTGAGTGAGTAGAGGTGGAGACCCCACTGTGAGAGTGAATACTGGGAGGGACGCAGTGTATCACTGAGTGGTGGACGGGACTTGACTGTGACAGTGAATACTGGGAATGACCCTTTGTATTAGTGTGCAGTGGGAGGGACCTACCTGTGACAGTGTATAGAGGGAGGGATCCACCTTCAATAGTGAGTACTTGGAGGACCCCAATGGGTCAGTGAGCATTGGGAGGAAAACACTTGTGAGAGTGAGTAGGAGGGACCAAATATGACAGTGAGTATTGGAGGGACCTCCATTTGACAGTAAATAGTGGGAGGGACCCAAATGTGTTCAGTGAATAGGGTCAGAGACCAGTAAGTAGTAAGAAGGACACCCCCCATTTGACAGTTAATTTTGGGAGGGTCCCAATGTGTCAATGAGCAGTGAGAGGAACCATCCTGTGACAGTGAGTAGTGGGAGGGACCCAATGTGTCAATGAGCAGTTGGAGGCACCCACCTTTGCCAGGCACAATAGGAGGACCCAATGTATGAGTGAGTAGTGGGAAGGACCCCATTGTGACAAGGAATAGTGGGAGGGACTCACCCTTGATACTGAAGAATGAAAGGAATCCAACTGTATTCAGAGAATAGTAGTAGAGACCAGTGATTAGTGAGGAGACCTCCCCACTTTGGCCATGAATAATGGGAGGATCCTAATGTGTCAGTGTGTCATGGGAGGGACCCAGCTGTGACAAGCATTGTGGGAGGAACCAAATGGGGAGGGAGTAGCGAGAGGAAGCCCAGTGTGACATTTAATAGTGAGAGGGATCCAATATGGCACTGAGTAGTGGGAGGGGCCCCACTGTTACAATGAATAATGGGAAGGATCCAATGTATTATTTAGCAGTTGGGGGGACCCACATGGGGCAGTGTATTCTGGGAGGGATCCACCTGCAACAGTGAGAACTTGGAGGGGACCAATGTGTCCGTGAGCATTGGGTGGGAACTGCCTGTGAGAGTGAGTAGTATGGACCTAATGTGACAGTGAATAGTAGGAGGGACCCCATTGTGACAGTAAACATTGGGAAGAACCCACGTGTGATATCGAAAAGGTGGGAGGGCCCCAAATGAGTTCAGCATAAAGGCGGAGAGAACAGTAAGTATTGAGAGGGACCCAACTTAGACAGTGAATAGTGAGAGGGATCCACTATGTCAGGGAGTAGATGACCTGACAAGCGTGTGACAGACATAGTGGGAAGGACCTATGTGTGAGTGAGTAGTGGGCAGGACACCACTGTGACTGTAAATCGTGGGAGATACCCAATGTATCACTGAGTATTGGGAGGGACCCCATTATGAAATTGGAAATTAGGCAGGACCCAATGTGTCAGTGATCAGTGGGAGGGACCAGCCTGTGACAGGCATAATTGGAGGGAACCAATGCGTGAGTGAATAGTGAGAGGGACTGCACTGTGACAGTGAATAATGGGAGGGACCCAATGTGTTAGTGAGCAGTGTGAGGGACCCACCTGTGATAGTAAATAGTTGGAGGGATTCACCTGTGACAATGAGTATTAATAGGGCCTCAATGTGTCAGTGACCACCAGGAAAGCCCCACCAGTGAAAGGGAGTTGTAGGGACCAATGTGACAGTGAATAGTGGGAAGGACCCACCTCTGGTAGTCAATAGTGGGAGGCACCCAAAAGTGTTCTGTGAATAGGCGGAGAGACCAGTAAGTACTGAGAGGGTCTCCTGCTTCGACAATGAATAGTGGGAGGGTCCCAATGTGTCAGTGAGCAGTGGGAGAGACCCACCTGTAAAGACCTAGTGGGTATTTCCCAATGTGTGAGAGTAGAGTTGCGGACCCCACTGTGATATGAATATTGGGAGGTACCCAATGTGTCAATGAGTAGTGGGGGGACCTGATTGTGACAGTGAATAGTGGGAATGATGCATTGTGTTAGTATGCAGTGGGAGGCACAGTGTATAGAGGGAAGGATCAACCTGCGTCAGTAAGTAGTTGGAGGGCCCTAATGTGTCAGTGCACCTTGGGAGGGAAATGCCTGTAAGAATGAGTAATAGGGACGAAATATGACAATGAGCATTGGAAAGGACCCCCTTGGACAGTAAATAGTGGGAGGGACCAATCTGTAATGGTGAATAGTCAAAGGGAACCAAGTGTGTTTAGTGAATAGGGAGACATATGTGTATCTACTGAGAGGATCTGTTTTTTGATAGTAAATAGTGGAATGTCCACAGTGTGCCAATGAGCAGTGGGAGGGAACTACCTGTAGCAGTGAGTAGTGGCAAGGACCAGCCTGTGACAGCGAAGGGTGGGAGAAACACAATGTGTCAGTGAGCAGTGGGAGGGACCCGCCTATGACAGGTATAGTTTGAGGGACATTATGTGTGAGTGGGTAGTGGGAGGGACCCCACTGTAACAGTGAAAAATGGAACCACACTTGATAGTGAATAGTGGAAGGAACCAAAATGTATTCAGAGAATAGTAGGAGAGAACAGTGATTAGTGAGAGAACCTCCCTTTGACAGTGAATAATGGGAGGATCCCAATGTGTCAGTGAGCCATGGGAGGGACCCAATGTGTGATGGAGTAGTGGGAGAGACCCGACTGTGACAGGCATAATTGGTGGGCTCCAATGTGGTGAGTGAGTAGTGGGAGGGACCCCACCGTGACAGTATATAATGGGAGAGACCCAATGTGTTAGTGAGAAGAGGGAGGGACCCACCTGTGACATTCAATAGTGGGAGGGATCCACCTTTGACAATGAGTAGTTGGAAAGCCCCAAATGTCAGTGAGCACTGGGAGAGCCCCAACTGTGAGACTGAGTTGTAGGGACCTAATGTGAGAGTGAATAGTGGGAGGGGGCCAAATGAGTTCTGGAGGTATGGGGGCAAGAACAGTAAGTACTCAGAGGGAGCCCCCACTTCCACAATGAATAGTAGGAGGTACCCACCTGTGATAGTAAATAGTTGGAGGGATTCACCTATGACAATGAATAGTAGGAGGGTTCCAATGTGTCAGTTAGCAGTGGTAGGGTCCTACCTGTGACAGTGAATAGTGGGAGATATCCACCTGTGACAGTCAATAGTGGAAGGGACCCAATGTGTCAGTGAGCACAGGGAGGCACCCGCCTATGAAGGACATAGTGGGTAGGTCCCAATATGTGAGTGAGTAGTGCTGGGGAACCCACTGTGATAGTGAATACTGGGAGTTACCCAGTGTGTCACTGAATAGCAGATGGGACTCATCCGTTACAATGAATAGTGGGAAATACCCATTGTGTTAATGTACAGTGGAGGGGACCCACCTGTGACAGTGTACAGTGGGAGGGATTCACCTTCAACACTGAGTA
>NW_003852625.1:143725-149594 GCF_000181295.1 Otolemur garnettii
AGTGAATAGTGAGAGGGACCCAAATATGTTCAGTAAATAGGGGAACAGACCAATATCAACTGATAGGGACTGCCCCTTTGATACTAAATAGTGGGACAGTCCCAATGTGTCAGTGCGAAGTGGGAGGGTCCCTCCTGTGACAGTGAGTATAGAGAGGGCCCCATCAGTGACAGTGAGTGTTGGTAGGGACCCACTTTGACAGTAAATAGTGGGAGGGACCCACCATTGATAGTGAATAGTGAGAGGAACCCAAATGTGTTCACAAAACAGTAGGACAGTCCAGTGAGTAGTGAGAGGGACTCCCGCCCCCGACCCCTGCCTTTCACAGTCAATAATGGGAGGTTCTCAATGAGTTAGCAAGGAGTGGGAGGGACCTGCCTGTGACAGGCATAGTGAGAAGGACCCAATGTGTGAGTGAGTAGCAGGAGGGACCCCAGTGTGACATTTAATAGTGGGAGGGATCCAGTGTGGCACTGAGTAGTGGGAGGGACCCCACTGTGGACAGTGAATAGTTGGAAGGACCCAACATGTGAGTGAGCAGTGTGAGAGACCCCAGTGTGACTTTTAATAGCGGGAGGGATCAATGTGGTACTGAGTAGTAAGAGGCACCCCACCATGACACTGACTAGTGGGAAGGACCCAATGTTTCAGTGAGCACTCGGAGGGACCCACCTGTGACAGTGTATAGTGGGAGGGATCCACCTGCAATAGTGAGTACTTGTAGGGCCCCAATGTGTCATTGAGCATTGGGTGGGACCTGCCTGTGAGAGTGAGTAATAGGGACTTCATGTGACAGTGAATAGCGGAAGGAACCCGCCTGTGATAGCAAACAGTGGGAGTGGCCCAAAGGAGTTCAGTGTATAGGCAGAGAGAACAGTATGTATTGAGAGGGACCCCCCTTAGACCATGAATAGGGAGAGGGACCGAACATCTGAGTGAGCAGATGGCGGAACAGGACTGTGACAGAGATAGTGGGAGAAATCCCATGTGTGAGTGAGTAGTGGGGAAGACAACACTGTGACAGTAAATCGTGGGAGGTACCCAATGTGGCAATGAGTATTGTGAGGGACTCCACTATGACAGTGGAAAGTGGGCACTACCCATGTGTCAGTGAACATTAGGAGGGACCCACCTGTGACAGGCATAATTGGTGGGGTCCAATGTGTGAGTGAGTACAGGGCGGGACCCCACTGTGACAGTGAATACTGGGAAGGACCCCATGGATTAGTGAGCAGTGGGAGGGACACATCTGTGGCAGTGTATGATGGGAGGGACTCAATGTGTCCGTGAGCATTTGGAGAGACCTGTTTGTGAGAGTGATTAGCAAGCACCAAATGTGACAGTGAGGAGTGGAAGTGACCCCATTGTGACAGTAAATAGTGGGAGGGTCTGTCCTATGATAGTGAGTAGTAGTGTTTTCGGTGAATAAGGGGAGAGAAAACGAAGTACTGAGAGGGACACCCCCTTTGGAGCCAATAGTGGGATGGTCCCAGTGTGTCAGTGAGCAGGGGGAGGGATGCTCCTGTGAAAGTGAGAAGTGGGAGGGATCTGCCCGTGACACTGAATGGTGGGACAGACCCAATGTGTGAGTGAGAAGTGGGAGGGACCTGGCTGTGACAGGCATGATTGGGGGGACCCAATGTGCAAGTGAGTAGTGGTGGGGACCCCACTGTGACAGTACCCAATGTGTTACTGAGTAGAGGGAGGAAATTGACTGTGACAGTGAATACTGGGAATGGCACTTTGTGTTAGTGTGCAGTGGGAGGGAACCACCTGGAACAGTGTACAGTGGGAGGGATCCACCTGCGACAGGAGTACTTGGAAGGTCCCCAATGTGTCTGTGAGTATTAGGAGGCAAACACCTGTGAGACTGAGTAGTAGGGACCATTTATGATAGTGAGTATTGGAGGTAAGCCCCTTTGACAATAAATAGTAAGAAGGAACCACCAGTGATAGTGAATACTGGAAGGGATTCAAATGTGTTTAGTGAATAGGGGGACAGACCAGTACCTACTGATAGGGACCCTTTTTGATAGTAAGTAGTGGAACAGTCCTAATGTGTCAGTTAGCAGTGGGAGGGACCTGCCTGAGACAGTGAATGGTGGGAGGGCCCCAATGTGTCAGTGAACAGTGGGAGGGACCCAACTGTGACAGTGAATAGTGGGAGGGACACAATGTGTCAGTGAGCAGAGGAAGGGAACCGTCTCCGAAAGACATACTGAGTGGATTGGATTGTGGGAGTGAGTAGTGGTGGGGACCCCACTGTGAGAGTGAATACTGGGAGGTACCCAATGTGTCACTGAGTAGTAGACTGGACTCGACTGTGACAGTGAATAGTGGGAATGACCATTACTGTTAGTGTGCAGTGGGAAGTACCTACCTGTGCACTGTAGAGGGAGGGATCCACGTTCAACAGTGAGTACTTGGAGGGCCCCAATGAGTCAGTGAGCATTGGGAGTGAACGGCCTGTGAGAGTGAGTAGTAGGGACCAAATATGACAGTGAGTAGTTGGGGGGACCCCTGTTTGAAGTAAATAGTGAGAGGGACCCACTTGTGATAGTAAATAGAGGTAGGGACCCAGGTGTGTTTACTAAATAGAAGGACAGACAAGAATCTACTGATAGAGACCCCTTTTCATAGTAAATAGTGGGAGGGTATGAATGTGTCAGTGAGCAGTGGGAGGGACCCTCCTATGACAGTGAGTAGTGGGAGAGACCTGCCTATGACATCGATGGTGAGAGGGACCCAATGTGTCAGTGAGCAGTGGGAGGGACTCCCCTGTGACAAGTATAGTTGGAGGGACTATGTGTGAGTGAGTAGTGGGAGGGACCCCACTGTGACCGTAAAAACTGGGAGGAACCTGCCCTTGATAGCAAATAGTGGGAGGAACCCAAATGTGTTCAGTGAATAATAGGAGGGACCAGTGATTAGTGAGAGAGACACTCCCCCATTTACAGTGAATAATGGGAGAGTCCCAATGTGTCAGTGAGCCATGGGAGTGTCTAATCTGTGACAGGCATATTGGGAGCGAACCAATGTGTGAGGGAGTAGTGGGAGGGACTCCCATGTGAAATTGAATAGTCGGAAGGATCCATTGTGGCACCGAGTAGTGGGAGGGACCCCACCGTGACAGTGAATAGTGGGAAGGAAGCAACGTGTTTGAGAATTCAGAGGAACCCACCTGGGGCAGTGTATAGTGGGAGGGATCCACCTGCAGCAGTGACATCTTGGAGGGTCCCAACGTGTCTGTGAGCATTAGGCGGGACCCGCCTGTGAGAGTGAGTAGTAGGGATTTAATGTGACAGTGAATTGTGGGAGGGACCCCATTGTAACAGTCAATAGTGGGAGGTACCAGCCTGTGATAGTGAAATGGTGGAGTTGCCCAAAGAGTTCAATGTATAGGTGAAGAGAACAGTATGTATTGAGGAGGACGCCCCCCGCCTTAGAGAGTGAATAGTGAGAGGGACCGAATGTCTGAGTGAGCAGATGGTAGGACAGGCCTGTGACAGACAGTGTGCGAGGGACTCAAAGTGTGAGTTGTAGTGGGCAGGATACCATTGTGACAAAATTGTGTGAGATACCCAATGTGTCACTGAGTATTGGGAGGCACCCCACTGTGTCAGTGAATAGTGGGCAGGACCCAGCTTGTCAGTGAGCAGTGAGAGGGACCCGACTGTGACAGGCATTGTGGGCGGGACCCAATGTCTAATTGAGTAGTGGGAGAGACCTGACTGTGACAGGCAAAATTGGTGGGCCCCAGTGTGTGAGTGAGTAGTGGAGGGACCCCACTGTGACAGTATACAATGGGAGAGACCTAATGTGTTATTGAGTAGAGGGGGGGACCCACCTGTGACAGTGAATAGTGGGAGGGATCCACCTGTGACAATGAGTAGTTGGAGGGCCCCAAATGTCAGTGAGCACTGGGAGAGCCCACCTGTGAGACTGAGTTGTGGGACCTAATGTGAGAGTGAATAGTGGGAGGGACCCAAACGTGTTCTGTGAGTATGGGGTAGAGACCAGCGAGTACTGAGGGAGCCTCCATTTTCACAGTGAATAGTAGGAGGGACCCACCTGTGACAGTAAATAGTTGGAGGGATCCACCTTCGATAAAGAATAGTGGAAGGGTCCCAATGTGTCAGTGAGCAGTGGGAGGGTCCCACCTGTGACAGTGAAGAGTGGGGGATATCCACCTATGACAGTCAATAGTGGAAGGGACCCAATGTGTCAGTGAGCACAGGGAGGCACCCGGCTATGAAGGACATAGTGAGTGGTTTCCACTATCCGAGTGAGTAATGCTGGGGAACCCACTGTGATAGGGAATACTGGGAGTTACCCAATGTGTCACGGAATAGTAGATGGGACTCAATCTTGACAGTGAATAGTGGGAAAGACTAGTGTACAGTGGGAGGGATCCACCTTCGACAGTGAGTACTTTGAGGGCCCCAGTGTGTCGGTGAGCAATGGGAGGGAAATGTCTGTGGGAGTGAGCAGAAGAGACCAGATATGACAGTGAATAGTGGGAGGGACCCCACTTTGACAGTATATAGTGGGAGGTACCCGCCTATGAGAGTGAACAATGAGAGGGACCCAAATATGTTCAGTGAATAGGGGGACAGACCAGTATCTACTGAGAGGGACTCTCTCTTTGATAGTAAATAATGGGACAGTCCCAATGTGTCAGTGCGAAGTGGGAGGGTCCCTCCTGTGACAGTGAGAAGTGAGAGGGCCTTGCCTGTGACAGTAAGTGGTGGGAGGGACCGAATGTAACAGAAATAATGGGAGGGACCCCCCAAATGTGTTCAGAAAATAGTAGGACAGACCAGTGAGTAGTGAGAGGGACTCCTACCCCCTTTCCCCCTCCCCCGCATCCCCCCCACCTTTGACAGTGAATAATGGGAAGTTCCAAATGAGTCAGCGAGCAGTGGGAGGGACCTGTCTGTGACAGGCATAGTAAGAGGGACCCAATGTGTGAGTGAGTAGGGTGAGGAACCCCAGTGTGACATTTAATATTGTGAGAGATCCACTGTGGCACTGAGCAGTGGGAAGGACCCCACTGTGACAGTGAATAGTGGGAAGGACCCAATGTGTTAGTATTCCCAGTATTCCCTATCACAGTGGGTTCCCCAGCATTACTCACCCAGATATTGGAACCCACCCACTATGTCCTTCATAGGCGGGTGCCTCCCTATGCTCACTGACACATAGGGTCCCTTCTACTATTGCTATCACAGGTGGATCCCTCCCACTATTCACTGTCACAGGTGGGTCCCTCCCTCTTCTCACTAACACATTAGGTCTCTCCCATTGTATACTGTCATGGTGGGGTCCCTCCACTACTCACTCACACACTGGGGCCCACTAATTTTGCCTGTCACAGTCGGGTCTCTCCCACTACTCCATCACACATTGGGTCCCGCCCACAATGCCTGTCACAGTCGGGTCCCTCTCACTGCTCACTGACAAGCTGGGTCCTGATCACTATTCACTGACACAGTAGGGTGCCTCCCAATACTCAGTGACACATTGGGTATCTCACACAATTTTGTCACAATGGTATCCTGCCCACTAATCCTCACACATTGAGTCCCTCGCACACTGTCTGTCACAGGCCTGTCCTGCCATCTGCTCACTCAGACGTTCGATCCCTCTCACTATTAACGGTCTAAAGGGGGGTGTCCCCCTCAGTACATACTGTTCTCTCCACCTATACACTTAACTCTTTGGGCAACTCCACCATTTCACTATCACAGGCTGGTACCTCCCACTATTGACTGTTACAGTGGGGTCCCTCCCACAATTCACTGTCACATTACATCCCTACTACTCACTCTCACAGGCGGGTCCCGCCCAATGCTCACAGACACGTTGG
>NW_003852625.1:150754-153808 GCF_000181295.1 Otolemur garnettii
CACCATCGATGTCATAGGCAGGTCTCTCCCACTACTCACTGTCATAGGAGGGTCCCTCCCACTGCTCACTGACACATTCAGACCCTCCCACTATTTACTATGAAAAGAGGTATCTATCAGTAGATTCTTGTCTGTCCTCCTATTTAGTAAACACACTTGGGTCCCTTCCTCTATTTACTATCTCAAGGGGTTCCCTCCCACTATTTACTGTCAAACGGGTTCCCCCCCAATACTCACTGTCATTTTGGTCCCTGCTAGTCACTCTCTCAGGTGTTTCTCTCCCAATGCTCACCTACTCATTGGGGCCCTCCAAGTCCTCACTGTCAAAGATGGATCCCTCCCTCTCTACACTGTCACAGGTAGGTCCCTCCCACTGCACACTAACACTAATGGTCATTCCCACTTTCCACTGTGAGTTGATTCCAATCCACTACTCAGTTACCCATTGGGTACCTCCCAGTATTTACTCTCACAGTGGGGTCCCCACCACTACTCACTCACACAATTCAAGGCACCCAGTATGTCTTTTGGAGACGGTTTCCTCCCTCTGTTCGCTGACACATTTGTCCCTCCCACTATTCACTGTCACAAGTGAGTCCCTCCCACTGTTCAATGACACATTGAGGCCTTCCACCATTCATTTTCTCAGCGGGTCCCTCCCACTCCTCACTGACACATTGGGACTGTCCCATTATTCATTGTCACTGAAGGGTCCCTCCCACTAATCTCTCATCCACTGGGTCCCTCCAATTATGCCTGTCACAGGCGGGTCCCTCTCTGTCCCACATTGGGTCCCTCCAATTATGCTCTGTCACACATTGGGTCCTTCCCACTATTTACTGTCATAGTGGGGTCACTCCCACTATTAAATGTCACACTGGAGTTCCTCCTGCTACTCACTCACACATTGGGTCTCTCTCACTATGCCTGTTACAGGCGTGTCCCTCCCGCTGCTCCCTGACTCATTCAGAACCTCCCATTATTCACTGTCAGAGGCGGGGGGCGGGGTCGGGAGTCCCTCTCACTGCTTACTGGTATCTCCTACTATTTTCTAACCACATTTGGGTTCCTCCCACTATTCACTATCAATAGTGGGTCCCTCCCACCATTTGCTGTCACAGTGGGTCCCTCCCACAACTCACTGTCACAGGCCAGGCCCTCTCACTTCTCACTGTCACAGGAGGGACCCTCCCACTTCGCACTGACACATTGGGACTGTCCCACTATTTACTATCAAAGGGGCAGTCCCTTGCAGTAGATACTGGTCTGTCCCCCTATTCACTGAACATATTTGGGTCCCTCTCACTGTTCACTCTCATAGGTGGGTACCTCCCACTATTTATTGTGAAAGGGGGGTCCCTCCCACTACTCACTGTCATATTTAGTCCCCCCTGCTCACTCCCACAGGAATTTCCCTCCCAGTGCTCACCGACACACTGGGGCCCTCAAAGTACTCACTGTCGAAGATGGATCCCTCCCACTATGCACTGTCATAGGTGGGTCCCTCCCACTGTACACTAATGAGTTTTTCCCACTATTCACTGTCACGGTTGAGTCCCATCTACTATCCCATGACACATTGGGTAACTCCCAGTATTCCCTATCACAGTGGGTTCCCCAGCATTACTCACTCAGGTAGTGGAACCCACCCACTATGTCCTTCATAGACGGGTGCCTCCCTGTGCTCACTGACACATTGGGTCCCTTCTACTATTGCCTATCACAGTTGAATTCCTCCCACTATTCACTGTCACAGGTGGGACCCTCTCTCTTCTCACTAACACATTGGGTCTCTCCCATTGAATACTGTCACGGTGGGGTCCCTCCACTACTCACTCACCCACTAGGGCCCATCAATTTTGCCTGTCACAGTCGGGTCTCTCCCACTACTCCATCACACATTGGGTCCCGCCCACAATGCCTGTCACAGTCGGTTTTCTCTCACTGCCCACTGACAAGCTATGTCCTTCCCGCTATTCACAGACACAGTGGGGTGCCTCCCAGTACTCAGTGACACATTGGATATCTCACACAATTTTGTCACTGTGATATCCTGCCCACTACTCCTCACACTTTGAGTCCCTCCCACACTGTCTGTCACAGGCCTGTCCTGCCATCTGCTCACTCAGACATTCAGTCCCTCTCACTATTCACGATCTAAGGGGGGGGGTCCCCCTCAGTACATACTGTTCTCTCCCCCTATACACTTAACTCTTTGGGCAACCCCACCATTTCACTATCACAGTGGGTATCTCCCACTATTGACTGTTACAATGGTGTCCCTCCCACAATTCACTGTCACATTACATCCCTACTACTCACTCTCACAGGCGGGTCCCGCCCAATGCTCAGACACGTTGGGGGTCTCCAAGTAGTCACTGCTGCAGGTAGATCCCTCCCACTATACACTGCCACAGTGGTTTCCTCTGACTTCTCAAGAACACATTGGTTCCTTCGCACTATTCACTGTCACGGTGTGTCCCTCCCACTACTCGGCGCCACAGTGGATCCTTCCAACTATTCAGTTTCACACTGGAGTCCCTCCCACTACTCGCTCACACATAGAGTCCCTCCAACTATACTTGTCACAGGGTAGTCCCTCCCACTGCTCATTGACACATTGGGTCCCTCACACCATCGATGTCATAGACAGGTCTCTCCCACTACTCACTGTCATAGGAGAGTCCCTCCCACTGCTCACTGACACATTCAGACTCTCCCACTATTTAATATGAAAAGGAGTCTCGATCCGTAGATTCTTGTCTGTCCTCCTATTTAGTAAACAGACTTGGGTCCCTTCCTCTATTTACCATTCACAAAGGAGTCCCTCCCACTATTTACTGTCAAATGAGGGTCACCCCAATTACTCACTGTCATTTTGGTACCTACTATTCACTCTCACAGCAGTTTGAATCCCAATGCTCACTGACTCATTGTTAACCTCCAAGTACTCACTGTCGAAGGTGGATCCCTCCCTCTATACACTGTCATAGGTAGGTCCCTCCCACTGCACACTAACAATAATGGTCATTCTCACTATTCACTGTCACAGTC
>NW_003852625.1:154016-157749 GCF_000181295.1 Otolemur garnettii
GTGAATAATGGGAATGACCATTTGTGTTAGTTTGCAGTGGGAGGGATCCACCTGTGACAGTGTATAGAGGGAGGGATCCACTTTCGACAGTGAGTACTTGGAGGGCCCCAATGAGTCAGTGAGCATTGGGAGTGAAATGCCTGTGAGAGTGAGTAGTAGGGACCAAATATGACAGTGAGTAGTTGGAGGGGATCCCCATTAGACAGTAAATAGTGGGAGGGACCCTCCTGTGACAGTGAATGGTGGGAGGGAACCAATGTGTCATTGAGCAGTGGGAGGGACCCGTCTGTGACAGGCATAGTTGGAGAGAACCACTGTGTGGGTGAGTAGTGGGAGTGACCCCACTGTGACAGTAAATAGAGGGAAGGGATCCAATGTGACATTGAGTAGTGGGAGGGACCCCATTGTTAACAGTGAATAGTTGGAGGCACCTACCTTTGGTAGTGTATAGTGGGAGGGATCCAACTGCAACAGTGACTACTTGGAGGGTTCCAGTGGGTTCTTGATTGTGTGTTCAGAGCATTGGGTGGGACCCGACTGGGAGAGTGAGTAGTAGGAACTTCATGTGACAGTGAATACTGGAAAGGACCCCACTGTGACAGTAAACAACTACGCACTGTCATATTTCGTCCCTACTACTCACTCTCACAAGCTGTCCCTCCCAATGCTCACTATCGCAGGTGATTCCTTCCCACCATACAGTGTTAAAGGTGGGTCCCTCCCACTGCACACTAACACAATGGGTCATTCCCATTATTCACTGTCACAGTCGAGTCCTCACAATACTCGAGTTTTGTGTATACTCCTATCTGTGTATATTCCCATTTTGTGAATACTCCCATTATTCACTGTCACAGTCGAGTCCGCAATACTGTATGTGACAGTGGGGTCCCCAGTACTAATCACTCATTGGAACCCACCCACTATGTCCCTACCATTATTCACTGTCGAAGTGGGGTCTCCCTCTCAGTACTCACCAGTCTCTCCCCCCATTCACAGAACACATTTGGGTCCCTCCCACTATTCACTACCACAGGCAGGTCCCTTCCACCGCTCACTAACATGCTGGGTCCCTCCCACTATCCCACTACTCACTCACACATGGGGTTCCTCCAATTATGCCTGTCGCAGTCAGGTCCCTCTCACTGACCATTGACACATTGGGTCCTTCCCACCATTCAGTGTCACAGCCTGGTCCCTCCCACTACTCACTTGCACAGGAGCATCCCTCCCCCTGCTCCTGACACATTGGGACTGTCCCATTATTTGCTGTCAAAGGGGGCCTCCCTTCCACTCCGTCTGTCAGAGACCAGTCCACTATGACTGTTACTGACACATTGGGTCTGTCTCACTACTAATTGGTATCTCCACCTATACACTGAACTAATTTGGGGTCCCCCCACTAGTTCACTATCACAGGCAGGTTCCTCCCACTATTTACTGATACATTTAGGTCCCTACTACCCTACTGACTCTCAAAGGCAGGTACCTCCAATGCTCACGGACACATTGGGGTCTTCCAAGTACTGATTGTTGCAGTTGGATCACTCCCGCTATACACTGCCACAGGGGGGTCCCTCCTACTGCTCACTAACACATTGAGTCCCTTCCATTATTCACAGTCACATTGGGTCCCTACTACTCACTCTCACAGGAGAGGTCATCCCAAACCTGACTGACACATTGGGTCCCTCCCACTGCTCACTAGCACATTGGGTCCTTCCAAGTATTCATTGTCACAGTGGGGTCCTGCACACGTTGGTTCCCTCCCTCTATTAGATGTCAAAGGCAGGTCCCTCCCACTACTCACTCACACATTGGATTCTTTCCAGCATTCACGGTCACTGGTGGGTCCCTGGCACTACTCACTGTCACTGGAGGGTTCCTCCCTCTGCTCACTGACACTTTGGGAACCTCCCTCAGCTCACTTCAAAGAGGGGGATGCCTCTCACTACTCACTGGTCTCTCCTACTATTCACTGGGTTCCTACAATTATTTGCTATCACAGGCATGTCCCTGCCACTATTTACTGTCCAGTAGGGTTCAGCCCACTATTCACTGACACATTGTATCCCCTCAACTATGCCTATCACAGGCGGATCCCTCTCAGTACCCTCTGAAATTTTGGGACCCTCTCACTGTACAGGAGGGTCCCTCCACTGCTCAATGGGAACCTCTCATTATTCACTGTCAAAGGGGGGGGTCCCTCTCACTCATCACTGGTCTCTCCTACTATTCTCTAAAAACATTTGGTTTCCTCCCACTAGTCACTATCTAGGGCAGGTCTCTCCTACTCTCTACTCTCACAGTGTGGTCCCTCCCATACTCATACATTGGGTTCCTCCAGTTGTACCTGTGACAGGCAGGTCCCCCCCCACTGCTGACTGACACATTAGGTTTGTCCCACCATTCACTGTCATCAGTGGGTCTCTCCCACTACTCATTGTTACAGGAGGGTCCCTCCCACTACTCACTGACACATTGGGACCATCCCACTTTTTACTACCAAAGGGGGGGTCCCTATAAGTATATACTCATCTGTCCACCTTTTCACTAAACACATTTCAGTCCCTTCCACTATTAGCTATCACAGGCGGGACCCTCCCCTTATTTTCTGCCAAAGGAGGGGATACCCTCCAGTACTCACTGTCATATTTGGTCCCTACTACTCACTTTCACAGGCATTTCCCTCCCTATGCTCACTGACATGTTGGGGCCCTCCAAGTACTCACTGTTGCAGGTGGGTCCCTCCCAATATACACTGTCACAGGTGGGTCCCTCCCACTGCACACTAACACAATGTGTCATTCCCAGTATTCACTGTCACTCTCAAGTCCCTCCCACTACTCAGGAACACATTGGGTACCTCCCAGTATTCAGTATCACAGTGGGGTCCCCACCACTGCTCACTTGCACATTGGGTCCCTCCAATTATGCCTGTCACAGACGGGTCCTTCGCATTTCTCACTCGCACATTGGATCCGTCCCACCATTCAGTGTCATGACCGGGTCCCTCCCACTACTCACTTTCACAGGAGCATCCCTCCCCTGCTCACTGACACACTGGGACCATCCCAGTATTCGCTCTAAAGCGGGGGAATCCCTTTCAGTACTTAATTTTCTCTCTCCTTATTGATTGAAAACACTACAACTCACTATCGTAGGACGGTCCCTCCCAATAATTACTGTCACAGTGAGGTCACTTCCACTCCTCACTGTCACATTTCGTCCTTACTACTCACTCTCACAAACACGTCTCTCCAAATGCTCATGGAATCATTGGGTCCCTCCCATTATACACTGCCACAGGTGGGTCCCTCTCACTGCTCACTAATTCAGGGGGTCCTTCCAAGTATTCACGGTCACAGTGGGGTCCATCCCTGTGCTCACTCACACATTGGGTCCCTCCAATTATGCCTGTCACAGGCAGGTCCTTTCTACTGCTCACTGACACATGGGTCATGCCCACTTTCCACTGTCATAGGGGAGTCCCTCACAATACTCATTGCCACATTGGGTACCTCCCACGATTTACTGTCACAGTGTTGTCTAGCCCACTACTCACTCACATATTGGGTCCCTCCCACTATCTCTGTCACAGGCCTGTCCCTTCATCTGCTCACTGACACATCGGGTCCCTCTCATTATTCACTGTAAAAGAGAGAGTATCTCTCTCACTAATCACTGGTCTCTCCTACTATTCACTGAACACATTTGGGTTCCTCCCACTATT
>NW_003852625.1:158068-160367 GCF_000181295.1 Otolemur garnettii
GCATAGAGTCCCTCCAAATATACCTGTCACAGGTGGTTCCCTCCCACTCCTCACTCACACTTTGGGTCCCTCCCACCATTGATGTCATAGGCAGGTCCCTCTAACTACTCAGGGTCACAAGAGGGCCCTCCCTCTGCTCACTGACACATTTGGAACCTCCCACTATTTACTAGAAAAGGGGTCCCTATCAGTAGAAACTCATCTGTCCTCCTATTCACTAAACTCACTTGGATCCCTTCCACTATTCACTATCACAAGTGGGTCCCACCCACTATTTACTGTCAAACGGTGGTCCCCCCCAATACTCACTGTCATATTTGGTCCCTACTACTCACTCTCACAGGCGTTTCACTCCCAGTGCTCACTGACTCATTGGGGCCCTTCCAGTTTTCACTATCAAAGGTGGGTCCCTCCCTCTATACAATGTCACAGGTAGGTCCCTCCCACTGCACACTAACACCAATGGTCATTCTCACTGTACACTGTCACAGTCGAGTCCAATCCACTACTCAGTGACACATTGGGTACCTCCCAGTATTCACTCTCACAGTGGGGTCCCCCCCACTACTTACTCACACAATATGACTCATCCAGTATGTCTTTCGGAGGCAGTTCCCTCCCTCTGTTCACTGACACATTGTGTCCCTCCCACTATTCACTGTCACAGGTGGGTCCCTCCTACTGTTTACTGACACGTTGGGGCCCTCCCCCCTTTCATTGTCTCAGCGGGTCCCTCCCACTGCTCATTGACACATTGGGATCTTCCCACTATTTACTATCAAAAGGGGTCCCTATCAGTAGATACTTGTCTGTCCCCATAATCACTAAACACATTTGATTCCCTTTCACTATTCACTATCACTGGTGGGTCCCTCTTAATATTTACTGTCAAAAGGGGTTACTTCCAATACTCACTATCATAAATGGTCCCTATGACTCAGTCTCACAGGTGTTTCCCTCCCAATGCTCACTGACACATTGGGGACCCTCCAAGTGCTCCCTGTCCCAGGTGGATCCCTCCCACTATACACTGTCACGGGTGGTTCACTCCCACTGCACACTAACATAAAGGGTCATTCCCAGTATTCACTGTCACAGTCAAGTCCCTCCCACTACTCAGGGACACATTGGGTCCCTCTCACTATTCACTGTCACAGGTGGGTCTCTCCCAGTGCTCCTTGTCCCAGGTGGGTCCCTCCCACTGCTCAGTGACTCATTGGGACCCTCCCACTATTCACAGTCGAAGCGGGGACTCCCTCTCACTACTTAACGTTTTCTCCACCTATTCACAGAGCATATTTGGGTTCCTCCCACTATTCACTCCTACAGTTGGGTCCCTCCCACTATTTACTGTCACAGCTGGGCCTCTCCCACTATTCATTGTCACATTGGGTTTTTACAAGTCACCCTCACTGGTGGGCCCTCCCAATGTTCACTGACACAATGGCACCCTCCAACTACTCATTGTCACAAGTGGATCCCTTCTGCTATTTGCTGTCACAGGTGGGTCCCCCCCAGTGCTCACTAACGCATTGGGTCCCTCCCACTCTCACTTGCAGAGGAGCATCCCTGCCCCTGCTCACTGACACACTGGGACTATCCCTATGTTTGCTGGCAAGGGGGGTCCCTCTCAGTCCTGACTGCTCTCTCCCTCTCTTCACTTAAAACAATAGTGTCCAGCCCACTATTCACTCTCACAGGAGGGTCCCTACCACTATTTACTGTTACAGTGGGGTCCCTTCCACTCCTGTCCCATTTGGTCCTTACTACTCACTGTCATAGGTGGGTCCCTCTCAATGTTCACGGACACATTGGGGCCCTCCAAGTATTCACTGTTGAAGGTGGCTCCCGCCCACTACTCATTTCCATACTGGGTCCCTCCAATTGTGCCTGTCACAGGTGGGTTCCTCCAACTGCTCACTGACACATTAGATCCCTCTCATTATTCACTGTCACTTTGGGGTCCATCCCACTACTCACTCATCCATTGGGTCCCTCCAATTATGCATGATCACAGGCGGATCCCTCTCAGCTCACTGACACACTGATTCCTAGCCACTATTCACTGTCATAGGGAGATCTTTCCAAATACTCAGTGACACATTGAGTACCTCACAAGATTTTGTCACAGTGGGACCCCGCGCACTACTCACTCACACTTTGGGTCCCTCCTACTATGTCTGTCATAGGCCTGTCCCTCCATCTGCTCACTGACATATTTGGTCCCTCCTACTATTCCCTGTCTAAGGGGAGTAGCTCCTTCTCAATACTGAACTGTTCTCTCAGCCTATACACTGAA
>NW_003852625.1:161520-163102 GCF_000181295.1 Otolemur garnettii
TCCCTCCCGCTGCTCACTGACACATTAGGTCCCTCCCACTATTCACTGTCACAGGTGGATCCCTCAGAATATTCACTGTAACAATTGGGTCCCTCCCACTATTCATTGTTGAAGGGGGAGGTGTTCCCTCTCAGTACTTCCTGGTCTCTCCCACTATTCACAGAACACATTTGGGTCCCTCCCACTATTCACTGTTGAAGGGGGAGGTGTTCCCTCTCAGTACTTCCTGGTCTCTCCCCCTATTCACAGAACACATTTGGGTCCCTCCCACTATTCACTACCACAGGCGGGCCCCTCCCAATATTCAATGTCTCATTGGGTCCCTACTACTCACTTTCACAGGTGGAGCCTTCCCAGTGCTCACTGACATTTGGGACCCTCCTACTACTCACTGTCACAGATGGGTCTCTCCCACTGCTCACTAACATATTGGGTCCCTCCCATTATTCAGTGTCACAGTGGGTTCCCTCCCAATTCTCACTCACACATTGGGTCCCTCCAATTATACCTGTCACAGGCGGGTCATTCCCACTGATTACTGACACATTGGGTCCCTCCCACCATTCAGTGTCACAGTCAGGTCCCTCCCACTACTCACTTGCATAAGATCATCCATCCTCCTGCTCACTGATCCATTCGGAACATTCACTATTCAATGTAAAAGCGGGGAGGCCCTCTCAGTTCTTACTGGTCTCTCTCACATTCATTGAGAACACAAGGGTCTCTCCCCCTATTAACTATCACAGGAGGGTCCTTCCCACTACTGATTGTCACAGTGGGGTCACTTCCACTCTTCACTGTCACATTTCGTCTCTATTACTCACTTGCACAGGGGGGGTCCCTGACAATGCTCATGGACACATTGGGTCCCTCTCACTATTCACTGTCAATGTGGATGGTCGCTCTGAATACTTACTGGTCTCTCCGCCTATACACTGAACTAATTTGGGGCCCTCTGACTATTTCACTATCAAAGGCGGGTTCCTCCCACTATTTAGTGTCACGGTGGGGTCCCTCCCAATACTCACTGTCACATTATGGTCCTACTACACAGACAAGTCCCACCCAATACTCACGGACATATTGGGACCCTTCAAGGACTCACTGTTGCACGTGCATCCCCCTACTATACATTGCCACGTATGGGTCCCTCTAACAGGTCACTAACACACTGTGTGCTTCCCAATATTCTCTGTCACAGTGGAGTCCCTGCCACTGCTCAGTTCCACGTTGGATCCCTCCCACTATTAAATGTCACACTGGGGTCCCTTCCACCACTCCCTCACACATTAAATGAGTGCTTCCCAATATTCACTATCACAGTGGGGTCCTTCCCACTATTCAGTGCCACATTGGATCCCTCCCACTATTAAATGTCACAGTGGGGTCCCTCCCACTGCTCAGTGCCACATTGGATCCCTCCTACTATTAAAAGTCACACTAGGGTCCCTCCCAGTACTCCCTCACAAATTCGGTTCCTCTCACTATGCCTATCACAGGTGGGTCCCTAACCTGGCTCAGGGATATATTGGGAACCTCTCATTATTCACTGTCAAATCTGGGGTCCCTCTCACTTCTCACT
>NW_003852625.1:163718-166439 GCF_000181295.1 Otolemur garnettii
CCCCCTTTACAGGGAATAGTGGGACAGTCCCAATGTGTCAGTGAGCAGGGGGAGAGATGCTCCTCTGCAAATGACTAGTGTAAGGGACATGGCTGTGACACTGAATGGTGGGAGGGACCCAATGTGTCAGTGAGCACTGGGAGGGACCCACCTATGACGGCCATAATTGGAGAGACCCAAAGTGTCAGTGAGTCAAGGGAGGTACCCCACTGTGAGAGTGAATAATTGGAGGGACACAATGTATCATTGAGCAGAGGGAGGGAACCGCCTCTGAAAGACATAGTAGGTGGGTCCCAATGTGTAAGTGAGTAGAGATAGGGACCCCACTGTGAGAGTGAATACTGGGAGGTATGCAGTGTGTCACTGAGTGTTGGGTGGGACTTGACTGTGACAGTGAATAATGGGAATGACCCTTTGTGTTAGTGTGCAGTGGGAGGGACCTACCTGTGACAGTGTAGAGGGAGGGATCCACCTTCAACAGTGAGTACTTGGAGGGTCCCAATGGGTCAGTGAGCATTTTGAGGGAAACACCTGTGAGAGTGAGTAGGAGGGACCAAATATGACAGTGATTATGGAGGGACCCCCACTTTGACAGTAAATAGTGGGAGTTACCCAAATGTGTTCAGTGAATAGAGGCAGAGACCAGTAAGTAATAAGAAGGACCCCCCATTTGACAGTTAATTTTGGGAGGGTCCCAATGTGTCAATGAGCAGTGAGAGGGACCATCCTGTGACAGTGAGTAGTGGGAGGGACTCGATGTGTCAATGAGCAGTTGGAGGGAACCACCTTTGCCAGGCACAATGGAAGGAACCAATGTATGAGTGAGTAGTGGGAAGGACTCCACTGTGACAATGAATAGTAGGAGGGACTCACCCTTGATACTGAAGAATGAGAGGAACCCAACTGTATTCAGAGAATAGTAGTAGAGACCAGTGATTAGTCAGGAAACCACCCCCCCCAACTTTTACCATGAATAATGGGAGGTTCCTAAGGTGTCAGTGAGTCATGGGAGGGACCCAGCTGTGGCAAGCATTGTGGGAGGGACCAAATGGGGAGGGAGTAGCGAGAGGAAGCCCAGTGTGACATTTAATAGTGGGAGGGATCCAATATGGCACTGAGTAGTGGGAGGGGCCCCACTGTGACAATGAATAGTGGGAAGAATCCAATGTATTATTTAGCAGTGGGGGGGACCCACATGTGGCAGTGTATAATGGGAGGGATCCACCTGCAACAGTGAGAACTTGGAGGAGACCAATGTGTACATGAGCATTGGGTGGGAACTGCCTGTGAGAGTGAGTACTACGGACCTAATGTGACAGTGAATAGAGGGAGAGACCTCTATTGTGACAGTAAACATTGGGAAGAATCCACCTGTGATATCGAAAAGGGGGGAGGGGCCCAAATGAGTTCAGCATAAAGGTGGAGAGAACAGTAAGTATTGAGAGGGACCCACCTTAGACAGTGAATAGTGAGAGGGACCAACTATGTCAGGGAGCAGATGGCCTGACAAGCCTGTGACAGACATAGTGGGAAGTACCTATGTGAGTGAGTAGTGGGCAGGACACCACTGTGACTATAAATCGTGAGAGATACCCAGTGTATCACTGATTATTGGGAAGGAACCCCATTATGAAAATTGAAATTATAAAGGACCCAATTTGTCAGTGATCAGTGAGAGGGACCTGCCTGTGACAGGCATAATTGGAGGGACTCAATGTGTGAGTGAATAGTGAGAGGGACTGCATTGTGACAGTGAATAATGGGAAGGACCCAATGTGTTAGTGAGCAGTGTGAGGGATCCACCTGTGATAGTAAATAGTTGGAGGAATTCACCTGTGACAATGAGTATTAACAGGGCCCGAATGTGTCAGTGACCACTAGGAAAGCCCCACCAGTGAAAGCGAGTGGTAGGGACCAATGTGACAGTGAATAGTGGGAAGGATCCACTTATGGTAGTCAATAGAGGAAGGGACCCAAAAGTGTTCTGTGAATAGGCGGAGAGACCAGTAAGTACTGAGAGGGACCCCTGCTACGACAGTGAATAGTGGGAGCGTCCCAATGTGTCAGTGAGCAGTGGGAGGGACCACCTGTGAGAGTGAATAATGGGAAGAACCAAATGCTATCAGTGAGCAGAGGGAAGGACCCATGTGTAAAGACCTAGTGGGTAGTTCCCAATGTGTGAGAGTAGAGTTGTGGACCCCACTGTGACATTGAATACTGGGAAGTACCCAATGTGTCAATGAGTAGTGGGGGGAACTCGACTGTGACAGTGAATAGTGGGAATGATGCATTGTGTTAGTGTGCAGTGGGAGGGACAGTGTCTAGTGGGAAGGGTCCACCAGCGTCAGTAAGTAGTTGGAGGGCCCTAATGTGTCAGTGGACCTTGGGAGGGAAATGCCTGTGAGAATGAGTAATACGTTCGAAATATGACAAAGAGCAGTGGGAAGGACCCCCTTGGACAGTAAATAGTGGGAGGAACCCACCTGTGATGGTGAATAGTCGAAGAGAACCAAGTGTGTTTAGTGAATAGGGAGACATACGAGTATCTACTGAGAGGATCTGTTTTTTGATAGTAAATAGTGGGATGCCCACAGTGTGCCAATGAGCAGTGGGAGGGAACTACTTGTAGCAGTGAGTAGTGGCAAGGACCAGCCTGTGACAGCGAATGGTGGGAGAAACACAATGTGTCAGTGAGCAGTGGGAGGGACCCGCCTATGACAG
>NW_003852625.1:167194-171434 GCF_000181295.1 Otolemur garnettii
TGATAGTGAATACTGGGAGTTACCCAGTGTGTCACTGAATAGCAGATGGGACTCAACCGTTACAGTGAATAGTGGGAAAGACCCATTGTGTTAGTGTACAGTGGAGGGGACCCACCTGTGACAGTGTATAGTAGGAGGGATTCACCTTCGACACTGAGTACTTTGAGGGCCCCAGTGTGCCGAAGAGCATTGAGAGGGAAATTCCTGTGGGAGTGAGCAGGAGGGACCAAATATGACAGTGAGTAGTGGGAGGGACCCGTCTATGAGAGTGAATAGTGAGAGGAACCCAAATATGTTCAGTAAATAGGACAACAGACCAATATCAACTGATAGAGACTGCCCCTTTGATACTAAATAGTGGGACAGTCCCAATGTGTCAGAGCGAAGTGGGAGGGTCCCTCCTGTGACAGTGAGTATAGAGAGGGCCCCATCAGTGACAGTGAGGGTTGGTAGGGACCCACTTTGACAGTAAATAGTGGGAGGGACCCACCATTTATAGGGAATAGTGGGAGGAACCCAAATAGTAGGACAGTCCAGTGAGTAGTCAGAGAGACTCCCCCCCCCGCCCTCTGCCTTTCACAGTGAATAATGGGAGGTTCCCAATGAGTCAGCGAGGAGTGGGAAGGACCCTGTGACAGGCATAGTGAGAAAGACCCAATGTGTGAGTGAATAGCAGGAGGGACCCCAGTGTGACATTTAATAGTGGGAGGGATCCAGTGTGGCACTGAGTAGTGAGAGGGATCCCATTGTGACAGTGAATAGTGGGAAGGACCCAATGTGTGAGTGAGTAGTGTGAGGGACCCCAGTGTGACATTTAATAGCGGGAGGGATCCATGTGGTACTGAGTAGTAAGAGGGACCCCACCATGACACTGACTAGTGAGAAGGACCCAATGTTTCAGTGAGCACTCGTAGGAACCCAACTGTGGCAGTGTATAGTGGGAGGGATCCACCTGCAATAGTGAGTACTTGAAAGGCCCCAATGTTTCCATGAGCATTGGGTGGGACCTGTCTGTGAGAGTGAGTAATAGGGACTTCATGTGACAGTGAATAGTGGGAGGAACCCGCATGTGATAGGTTATAGTGGGAGTGGCCCAAAGGAGTTCAGTGTATAGGCGGAGAGAACAGTATGTATTGAGAGGGACCACCCCCTTAGACCGTGAATAGTGAGAGGGACCGAACATCTGAGTGAGCAGATGGCGGGACAGGCCTGTGACAGAGATAGTGGGAGGGACCCAATATGTGAGTGAGTAGTAGGCTAAACAACATTGTGACAGTAAATCGTGGGAGGTACCCAATGTGGCAATGAGTATTGTGAGGGACTCCACTATGACAGTGGAAAGTGGGCACGACCCATGTGTCAGTGAACATTAGGAGGGACCTGCTTCTGACAGGCATAATAGGTGAGGCCCAATGTGCGAGTGAGTACAGGGTGGGACCCCACTGTGACAGTGAATACTGGGAAGGACCCCATGGATTAGTGAGCAATGGGAGGGACCCACCTGTGGCATTGTATAACGGGAGGGACCCAATGTTTCCGTGAGCATTTGGAGAGACCTGTTTGTGAGAGTGATTAGCAAGCACCAAATGTGACAGTGAGGAGTGGAAGTGACGCCACTGTGACAGTAAATATTGGGAGGGACTGTCCTATGATAGTGAGTAGTAGTGTTTTCAGTGAATAAGGGGAGAGAAAACGAAGTACTGAGAGGGACCTCCCCGCTTTGGAGTGTATTGTGGGATCGTCCCAGTGTGTCATAGAGCAGGGTGAGGGATGCTCCTTTGAAAGTTGAGTAGTGGGAGGTGTCTGCCCGTGACACTGAATGGTGGGACTGACCCATTGTGTGAGTGAGAAGTGGGAGGGACCTGACTGTGACAAGCATGATTGGGGGAACCCAATGTGCAAGTGAGTAGTGGTGGGGACCCCACTGTGACAGTGAATAATGGGAGTTACCCAATGTGTCACTGAGTAGAGGGAGGAAATTGACTGTGACAGTGAATACTGGGAATGGCCCTTTGTGTTAGTGTGCAGTGGGAGGGAACCACCTGGAACAGTGTACAGTGGGAGGGATCCACCTGCGACAGGAGTACTTGGAAGGTCCCCAATGTGTCTGTGAGTATTAGGAGGCAAAAACCTGTGAGACTGAGTAGTAGGGACCATTTATGATAGTGAGTATTGGAGGTAAGCCCCTTTGACAATAAATAGTAAGAGGGAACCACCAGTGATAGTGAATAGTGGAAGGGACTCAAATGTGTTTAGTGAATAGGAGGACAGACAAGTATCTACTGATAGGGACCCTTTTTGATAGTAAGTAGTGGAACAATCCTAATGTGTCAGTTAGCAGTGGGAAGGACCCGCCTGGGACAGTGAATGGTGGGTGGGCCCCAATGTGTCAGTGAACAGTGGGAGGGACCCACCTGTGACAGTGAATGGTGGGAGGGACCCAAATGTGACAGTGAGCAGTGGGAGGTACCCACCTGCGACAGTGAATACTGGGAGGAACCCACCTGTGACAGTGAATAGTGGGAGGGACACAATGTGTCAGTGAGCAGAGGAAGGGAACCGCCTCCGAAAGACATACTGGGTAGGTGGATTGTGTGTGTGTAGTGGTGGGACCCAACTGTAAGAGTGAATACTGGGAGGTACTGAATGTGTCACTGAGTAGTGGATTGGACTCGACTGTGACAGTGAATAGTGGGAATGACCATTAGTGTTAGTGTGCAGTGGGAGGGACCTACCTGTGACAGTGTATAGAGGGAGGGATCCATGTTCAACAGTGAGTACTTGGAGGTTCCCAATGACTCAGTGAGCATTGGGAGTGAAAGCCTTGTGAGAGTGAGTAGTAGGGACCAAAATGACAGTGAGCAGTTGGGGGGACCCCCATTTGAAGTAAATAGTGAGAGGGACCCAGTTGTGATAGTAAATAGAGGTAGGGACCCAAGTGTGTTTACTAATAGGAGGACAGACAAGAATCTACTGATAGAGACCCCTTTTCATAGTAAATAATGGGAGGGTATGAATGTGTCAGTGATCAGTGGGAGGGACCCTCCTATGACAGTGAGTAGTGGCAGAGACTTGCCTTTGATATCGATGGTGGGAGGGACCCAATGTTTCACTGAGCAGTGGGAGGGCCCCCCCTGCGACAGGTATAGTTGGAGGGACTCTATGTGTGAGTGAATATTTGGAGGGCCCCCACTGTGACAGTAAAAAGTGGGAGGGGCCCTCCTTGACAGTGAATAGTACGAGGAACCCAAATGTATTCAGAGAATAGTAGGAGAGACCAGTGATTATTGAGAGGGACGCACCCCCTTTACAGTGAATAATGAGAGGTTCCCAATGTGTCAGAGAGCAGTGGGAGGGACCTGCCTATGACAGGTATAGTTGGACGGACCCAGTGTGTATGTGAGTAGTGGAAGGGACCCAATGTGACAGTAAAAAGTGGGAGGGACCTTCCTTGATAGTGAATAGTTGGAGGAACCCAAATGTATTCAGAAAATAGTAGGAGAGGCCAGTGATTATTGTGAGGGACCCCACCATTTACAGTGAATAATGGGAGGGACCCAATGTGTCAGTGAGCAGTGGGAGGGACACGCCTGGGACTGTAAATAGTGGGAGGGACCCGCCCTTGAGAGTGAATAATGGGAGGAACCTAAATGTATTCAGAGAATAGTAGGACAGACCAGTGAGTAGTGAAAGGGACCACCCCTTTTTACAGTGAACAATGGGAGGTTCCCAATGTGTCAGTGAGCAATGAGAGTGTCCAACCTGCGACAGGCATAGTGGGAGGGACCCAATGTGTGAGGGAATAGTGGGAGGGATCCCAGTATGAAATTCAATAGTCGGAGGGAATGAATGTGACACTGAGTAGTGGGAGGGACCCCTCTCTGACAGTATATAGTGGGAGGGACCCGCCTATGAGAGTGAATAGTGAGAGGGACACAAATATGTTCCGTGAATAGGGGGACAGACCAGTATCTACTGATAGAGACTGCCTCTTTGATACTAAATAGTAGAATGGTCCAAATGTGTCAGTGCGAAGTGGAAGGGTCCCTCCTGTGACAGTGAGTAGAGAGAGGGCCACGCCTGTGACAGTGAGTGGTGGGAGGGACCCACTGTGACAGTAAATAGTGGGAGGGACTGTCCTATGATGGTGAGTAGTAGTGTTTTCAGTGAATAGGGGGAGAGAAAACGAAGTACTGAGCGGGACCTTCCGCTTTACAGTGAATAATGGGATGGTCCCAAT
>NW_003852625.1:171610-173513 GCF_000181295.1 Otolemur garnettii
TGGAGGGACCCAATGTGCGAGTCAGTAGTGGTGGAGACCTCACTGTGACGGTGAATAATGGGATGTACCCAATGTGTCACTAGGCAGTGGGAGTGTCTTGACTGTGACAGTGAATACTGGGAATGACCCTTTGTGTTAGTGTGCAGTGGGAGAGACCAACCTGTGACAGTCTATAATGGGAGAGAACCACCTGTGACAGGAAATACTTGGAGGGTCCCTAATGTGTCAGTGAGCATTGGGAGGGAAACACCTGTGAGACTGAGAACTAGGAACCCAATGTGCGAGTGAGTAGTGGTGGGGAACCCACTGTGAGAGTGAATACTGGGAGGTACCCAATTTGTCACTGAGTAGTCGATTAGACTCGACTGTGACAGTGGACAGTGGAAATGACCATTAGTGTTAGTGTGCAGTGGGAAGGACCCACCTGTGGAGGCTTCTTTTCATAGTAAATAGTGGGAGGGTCTGAATGTGTCAGTAAGCAGTGGGAGGGACTCTCCTATGACACTGAGTAGTGGGAGAGACCTGCCTATGACATCGATGGTGAGAGGGACCCAATGTGTCAGTGAGCAGTGGGAGGGACTCCCCTGTGACAGGTATAGTTGGAGGGACTCTATGTGTGAGTGAGTAGTGGGAGGGACCCCACTGTGACAGTAAAAATTGGGAGGGACCCGACCTTGATAGTGAATAGTGGGAGGAACCCAAATGTGTTCAGTGAATAGTAGGAGAGACCAGTGATTAGTGAGAGAGACTCTCCCCCTTTTACACTGAATAATGGGAGGGTCCCAATATGTCAGTGAGCCATGGGAGTGTCCAATATGTGACTGGCATATTGAGAGCGAACCAAAGTGTGAGGGAGTAGTGGGAGGGACTCCGGTGTGAAGTTGAATATTCGGAAGGATCCACTGTGGCACTGAGTAGTGGGAGGGACCCCACCGTGACAGTGAAAGTGGGAAGGAACCAATGTGTTCTGGAGAAGTCAGAGGGACCCACCTGTGGCAGTGTATAGTGGGAGAGATCCACCTGCAGCAGTGACAACTTGGAGGGTCCCAACATGTCTGTGAGCACTGGGCGGGACCGCCTGTGAGAGTAGTAGGGATGTAATGTGACAGTGAATTGTGGGAGGGACCCCACTGTAACAGTCAATAGTGGGAGGTACCCACCTGTGATACTGAAATGGTGGAGTTGCCCAAAGAGTTCAATGTATAGGTGGAGAGAACAGTATGTATTGAGGAGGACACCCCCCCGCGTTAGACAGTCAATAGTGAGAGGGACCGAATGTCTGAGTGAGCAGATGGCAGGACAGGCCTGTGACAGACAGTGTGGGAGGGACTCAAAGTGTGAGTTGTAGTGGGCAGGATACCATTGTGACAAAATTGTGTGAGATACCCAATGTGTCACTGAGTATTGGGAGGCACCGCAGTGTCAGTGAATAGTGGGCCGGACCCAGCTTGTCAGTGAGCAGTGAGAGGGACCCGCCTGTGACCGGCATTGTGGGATGGACCCAATGTGTGATGGAGTAGTGGGACAGACCAGACTGACAGGCATAACTGGTGGGCCCCAGAGTGTGATTGAGTAGTGGAGGGACCCCACTGTGACAGTATACAATGGGAGAGACCTAATGTGTTAGTGAGAAGAGGGAGGGACCCACCTGTGACAGTAAATAGTGGGAGGGATCCACTTGTGACAATGAGTAGTTGGAGGGCCCCAAATGTCAGTGAGCACTGGGAGAGCCCCACCTGTGAGACTGAGTTGTAGGGACCTAATGTGAGAGTGAATAGTGGGAGGGACCCAAACGTGTTCTGTGAGTATGGGGGAGAGACCAGCGAGTACTGAGGGAGCCTCCATTTCCACAGTGAATAGTAGGAGGGACCCACCTGTGACAGTAAATAGTTGGAGGGATCCA
>NW_003852625.1:173662-175602 GCF_000181295.1 Otolemur garnettii
AGGCACCCGCCTATGAAGGATATTGTGGGTAGGTTCCACTATCTGAGTGAGTAATGCTGGGGAACCCACTGTGATAGGGAATACTGGGAGTTACCCAATGTGTCACGGAATAGTAGATGGGACTCAATCGTGACAGTGAATAGTGGGAAAGACTCATTAGTGTACAGTGGGAGGGATCCACCTTCGACAGTGAGTACTTTGAGGGCCCCAGTGTGTCGGTGAGCAAAGGGAGGGAAATGCCTGTGGGAGTGAGCAGGAGGGACCAAATATGACAGTGAGTAGTGGGAGGGACCCCCCTTTGACAGTATATAGTGGGAGGTACCCACCTATGAGAGTGAACAGTGAGAGGGCCCCAAAAATGTTCAGTGAATAGGGGGACAGACCAATATCTACTGCTAGGGACTGTCCCTTTGATAGTTAATAGTGGGACAGTTCCAATGTGTCAGTGCGAAGTGGGAGCGTCCCTCCTGTGACAGTGAGAAGTGAGAGGGCCTCGCCTGTGACAGTGAGAGGTGGGAGGGACCCACTGTGACAGAAATAGTGCGAGGGACCCACCACTGATAGTGAATAGTGGGAGGAACCCCAAAGTGTCAGAAAATAGTAGGAGAGACCAGTGAGTACTGAGAGGGACTGCCACCTCCCCCGCCACCCCATCCCCCCGCCTTTGAAAGTGAATAATGGGAGGTTCCAAATGAGTCAGCAAGCAGTGGGAGGGAACTGCCTGGGACAGGCATAGTAAGAGGGACCTAATGTGTGAGGGAGTAGCGGGAGGAACCCCAGTGTGACATTTAATATTGGGAGGGATCCAGTGTGGCACTGAGTAGTGGGAAGGACCCCACTGTGACAGTGAATAGTGGGAAGGACCCAAAGTGTGAGTGAGCAGTGTGAGGGACCCCAGTGTGGCATTTAATTGCGGAAGGGATCCATGTGGTACTGAGTAGTAAAAGGGACCCCACTATGACACTGACTAGTCAGAAGGACCCAATGATTTAGCGAGCACTCGGAGGGACCCACCTGTGGCAGTGTACAGTGGGAGGGATCCACCTGCAATAGTGAGTACTTGGAGGGCCCCAATGTGTCCGTGAGCACTGGGTGGGACCTGCCTGTGAAAGTGAGTAGTAGGGACTTCATGTGACAGTGTGTAGTGGGAGGGGCCCCACAGTGACAGTAAATAGTGGGAGGAACCCACTGGTGAAATAGTGGGAGTGGCCCAAGCGAATTCAGTGTATAGGCAGAGAGACCAATAAGTATTGAGAGGGATCCCTTAGACAGCGAATAGTGAGAGGGACACAATGTGTCAGTGAGCAGATGGAGGGACAGGCCTGTGACACAGATAGTGGGAGGGACTCCATGTGTGAGTGAGTAGTGGCTGAGACAACACTGTGACAGTAAATCGTGGGAGGTACCCAATGTGGCAATGAGTATTGTGAGGGATTCCCCTATGACAGTGGACAGTGGGTACGACCCATGTGTCAGTGAGCAGTAGGAGGGACGTGCCTGTGACAGGCATAATTGGAGGGACCCAACGTGTGAGTGAGTACAGGGTGGGACCCCACTGTGACAGTGAATACTGGGAAGGACCCCATGGATTAGTGAGCAGTGGGAGGGACTCACCTGTGGCAGTGTATAATGGGAGGGACTCAATGTGTCTGTGAGCATTTGGAGAGACCTGTTTGTGAGAGTGAGTAGTAAGGATGAAATGTGACAGTGAGGAGTGGAAGTGACCACTCTGTGACAGTAAATAATGGGAGGGACCATCCTATGATAGTGAGTAGTAGTGTTTTCAGTGAATAAGGGGAGAGAAAACTAAGTACTGAGAGGGACCCCCACTTTAGAGCGAATACTGGGATGGTCCCAGTGTGTCAGTGAGCAGGGGGAGGGAAGCTCCTGTGAAAGTGAGTAGTGGGAGGGTTCCACTGGTGACACTGAATGGTGGGGCG
>NW_003852625.1:175993-177299 GCF_000181295.1 Otolemur garnettii
GTGAGTGTGTAGTGGTGGGGACCCAACTGTAAGAGTGAATACTGGGAGGTACCCAATGTGTCACTGAGTAGTGGATTGGACTCAACTGTGACAGTGAATAATGGGAATGACCATTTGTGTTAGTGTGCAGTGGAAGGGACCCACCTGTGACAGTGTATAGAGGGAGGGATCCACCTTCTACAGTGAGTACTTGGAGGGCTCCAATGAGTCAGTGCGCACTGGAGTGAAACGCCTGTGAGAGTGAGTAGGAGGGACCAAATATGACCGCGAGTAGTTTGTGGGACCCACGTTAGACAGTAAATAGTGGGAGGGACCCATTTGTGATAGTGACTAGTAGAAGGGACACAAGTGTGTTTAGTGAATAGGAGGACAGATGAGTATCTACGGATAGGGACCCCTTTCGATAGTAAATAGTGGTATGGTTCCAATGTTTCAGTGAGCAGTGGCAGGGACCCTGATGTGACAATGAATGGTGGGAGGGAACCAATGTGTCATTGAGCAGTGGGAGGGACTCATCTGCGACAGGTATAGTTGGAGAGAACTACTGTGTGGGTGAGTAGTGGGAGTGACCCCACTGTGACAGTAAATAGTGGGAGAGATCCAGTGTGACACTGAGTAGTGGGAGGGACCCCCACTATAACAGTGAATAGTTGGAGGGACCCACCATTGGCAGTGTATAGTGGGAGGGATCCAACTGCAACAGTGACTATTGGAGGGGTCCAATGTGTTCTTGAGTGTGTGTTCAGAGCATTGGGTGGGACCCGCCTGTGAGAGTGAGTAGTAGGGACTTCATGTGACAGTGATTAGTGGGAGGGACCCAACTGTGACAGTAAACAACTACTCACTGTCATATTTGGTCCCTACTACTCACTCTTACAGACTGTCCCTCCCAATGCTCACTATCGCAGGTGGTTCCTTCCCACTATACACTTTTAAAGGTGGGTCCCTCCCACTGCACACTAACACAATGGGTCATTCCTATTGTTCACTGTCACAGTCGAGTCCCCCTCAATACTCAGTGACACACTGGGTATGTCACAGTGGGGTCCCCAGTACTAGTCACTCATTGGAACCCACCCACTATGTCCCTACCATTATTCACTGTCGAAGTGGGGTCTCCCTCTCAGTACTCACCAGTCTCTCCCCCCATTCATAGAACACATTTGGGTCCCTCCCACTATTCACTACCACAGGTAGGTCCCTCCCACTGCTCACTAACACATTGGGTCCCTCTCACTATCCCACTACTCACTCACACATGGGGTTCCTCCATTTATGCCTGTCACAGTCGGGTCCCTCCCACTGA
>NW_003852625.1:178162-180734 GCF_000181295.1 Otolemur garnettii
AACTATTTACTATCACAGGCGAGTCCCTGCCACTATTTACTGTCCAGTAGGGTTCAGCCCACTAGTCACTGACACATTGTATCCCTTCAACTATACCCATCACAGCTGGATCCCTCCCACTGCTCACTGACACATTGGGTCCCTCCCAACAGTCACTGTCACAGTCAGGTCCGTCGCACTACTCACTGTCACAGGAGGGTCCCTCCCACTGCTCACTGAAATATTGAGACCCTCCCAATATTCACCGTCAAAGGGGGTTCCCTCTCAGTACTCACTGTTCTCCCCTATTCACTGAACACATTTGGGTTCCTCCAACTATTTACTGTCATATTGGGTCCCTACTGCTCACTCTCACAGGCAGGTTCTTGCCAATGTTCACTGACACATTGGGTCCCTCCAACTATTCACTGTAACAGTTGTATCCTACCCATTATTCACTGTCACAGGTTGGTCACTCCCACCGCTCAGTAATACATTTGGTCTTTCCCACTATTCACTGTCATAGTCAGGTCCCTCCTACTACTCAGTGACACCTGGGTCTCTCTCACTGCTCAGTAATACATTTGGTCTTTCCCACTATTCACTGTCATAGTCAGATCCCTCCTAAGACTCAGTGACACCTGAGTGCCTCACACTGTTCCCTGTTACAGGCTGGTTCCTCCCACTACTCATTGTCACAGGAGCCTTTCTCCCACTCCTCACTGACCACTGGGATCCTCTCACTATTCACTGTCAAAGGGGGTGGTCCCTCTCCCCCTTACTTGTCTCTCCCCCTATTCGCTAAAAACATTTGTTTTCCTTCTACTATTCACTATCTCACGCGGTTCCTGGCACTTTTTACTGTCACTCGGGGGTCCCTCTCACTATTCACTGTCACATTGGGTCCTTTCTACTCACTCTCACAGCCAAGTGCCTCCCAATGCTCAGGGACACATTGGGTCCCTCCATATATTCACTGTCACAGGTGGGTCCCTCCCAATGCTCACTAACACCTTGGGTTCTTCCCACAATTCACTGAACAGTGGGGTCCCTCCAACTACTCCGTGACACATTGGGTCCTTTGCACTATTTACTGTCACATAAGGTCCCTACAACTCACTCTCACAGACGTTTCCCTCCCAATGCTCACTGACACACTGTGGCCATCCACGTATTCCCTGTCACGGATATATCCCTCCCAATCTACACTGTCACAGGTGGGTCCCTCCCCCTGCACACTGACACTTTGGATCCCTCCCACCATCTATGTCATAGGCAGGTCCCTCCCACTACTCACTGTCACATAAGGGCCCTCTCACTGCTCACTAAAACATTAGGACCTTTCCACTATTTAGTAGCAAAAGGTGTCCCTATCAGTAGATACTCGTCTGTCCTCCTATTCACTAAACACACTTGGGTCCCTTCCACTATTCACTATCACAAGTGAGTCCCTCCTACTATTTCCTGTCAAATGGGGTTCCCCCCACTACTCACTGTCATATTTGGTCACTCCTACTCACTCTCACAGGCGTTTCACTCCCAGTGCTGACTGATTCATTAGGGCCCTCCGAGTACTCACTTTCAAAGGTGGATCCCTCTGTCTATACACTGTCACAGGTAGGTCCCTCCCACTGCACACTAACAAAAATGGTCATTCCCACTGTCCACTGTCACAATGGAGTCCAATGCACTACTCAGTGACACACTGGGTACCTCCCAGTATTCACTCTCATAGTGGGGTCCCACCACTACCCACTCACACAATGCAACCCACCCAGTATGTCTTTCGGCGGCAGTTCCCTCCCTCTGTTCACTGACAAATTGGATTCCTCCCACTATTCACTGTCACAGGTGGGACCTCCCATTGCACACTAACACAAAGGGTCATGGCTAGTATTCACTGTCATAGTCGTGTACCTCTCACTACTCAGGGACACATTGGTTACCTCCCAGTATTCACTGTCACAGTGGGGTCCCAACCTCTACTCACTCACACATTGGATCCCACTCACTATGTTTTTCAGAGGCGGTTCCTTCCCTTGGCTCACTGACACATTGGGTCCCTCTCACTATTCTCTGTCACAGGTGGGTCCCTCCCAGTGCTCTCTGTCACAGGTGAGTCCCTCCCACTGCTCAGTGACACATTGGGACCTTCCCACTATTCACTGTCGAAGTGGGGACTCCATCTCACTACTTAACATTTTCTCCACCTATTCACAGAGCATATTTGGGTCCCTCCCACTATTCACTAGGACAGGCGGGTCCCTCCCACTATTTACTGTCACAGCTGGGCCTCTCCCACTATTCACTGTTACATTGGGTTCCTACATGTCACCCTCACTGGTGGGCCCTTCCTCTTTTCACTGACACCATAACGCCCTCCAACTACTCATTGTCACAAGAGGATCCCTTCCGCTATTTAATGTCACAGGTGGGTCCCTCCCACTGCTCACTAATGCATTGGGTCCCTCCCATTATGCACTCTCACAGGCGGGTCCCTCCCACTACTCACTGCAGAGGAGCATCCCTGCCCCTGCTCACTGACACATTGGGACTATCCCAGTGTTTGCTGTCAAGGGGGGTCCCTCTCAGT
>NW_003852625.1:180755-187862 GCF_000181295.1 Otolemur garnettii
GGTCCCTCTCAGTACTTACTGCTCTCTCCCTCTCTTCACTTAAAACAATAGTGTCCAGCCCACTATTCACTCTCACAGGAGGGTCCCTACCACTATTTACTGTTACAGTGGGGTCCCTTCCACTCCTGTCCCATTTGGTCCTTACTACTCACTATCATAGGTGAGTCCCTCTCAATGCTCACGGACACATTGGGACCCTCCAAGTACTCACTGTTGAAGGTGGGTCCCTCCCACTACTCAATCCCATACTAGGTCCCTCCAATTGTGCCTGTCAGATTTGGGTCCCTCCCACTGCTCACTGAGACATTAGGTCCCTTCCATTATTCACTGTCACTGTGGGGTCCCTCCCAGTACTCACTCATCCATTGGGTCCCTCCAATTATGTCTGTCACATCTGGGTCCCTCTAACTGCTCACTGGCACACTGGGTCCTGGCCACTATTCACTGTCATAGGGAGATCCCTCCAAATACTCAGTGACACATTGAGTACCTCACAAAATTTTGTCACAGTGGGATCCCGCGCACTACTCACTCACACTTTGGGTCCCTCCCACTATGTCTGTCACAGGCCTGTCCCTCCATCTGCTCACTGACACATTGGGTTCCTCCTACTATTCCCTGTCTAAGGTGGGGAGGTCCCTCTCAATACTTAACTGTTCTATCAGCCTATACACTGAACTCCTTTGAGCCATTACCACTATATCACTATAACAGCCATGTTCCTTCTAATATTTATTGTCACAGTGGGGTCCTTCCTACTATTCGGTGTCACATGAAGGCCCTACTACTCACTCTCACAGGCTGGTCCCACCCAATGCTCACATACATATTAGGGCCCACCAAGTACTCACTGTTGCAGGTGGATCCCTCCCACTATACACTGCCACAGGTGAGTACCTCCCATGGTTCACTGACAGTTTTGGATCCTCCCATTATTCACTGTCTAAGGGGGGTCCCTCTCACTATTCACTGGTATCTCCTGCTATTCTCTGAATACATTTGGGTTCCTCCCAGTGCTCAATGACACACTGGCTCCCTCCCACCATTCACTGTCACAGGAAGATCCCTCCCACTACTCACTGTCACAGGAGTGTCCCTCCCAGTGTTCACTGACACTTTGGGAGCATCCCTCTATTTACTATCAAAAAGGGGTCACTATCAGTAGATACTCATTTGTCCTATTCACTAAACACATTTGGTTCCTTCATACTATTCAGTATCTCAGGCAGGTCCCTCCCACTAGTTACTGTCAAAGGGGAGTCCCTCCACTCTACTCACTGTCATCTTTGGTCCCTACTTCTCTCTTTCACAGGCATTTCCCTCCTAATGCTCACTGACTCATTGGGGCCCTCCATGTACTCACTCTTCCATGTGGATCCCTTCACTGTACACTGTCACAGGTGGGTCCCTTCTACTGCACAGTAACACAATGGGGTGATTCCAATTATTTACTGTCACAGTCAAGTTCCTCCCACTATTCAGTGACATATTGGGCACTTCCCAGTATTCACTGTCACAGTGGGCCCCTACAACTCACTTTCATAGGTGGATACCTCCCAGTGCTCACTGACATTTAGGGCCCTCCTACTACTCACTGTCACAGATGGATCCCTCCCACTGCTCAATAACATATTGGATCCCTCCCATTATTTACTGTCACTGTGGGGTCCCTCCCAATTCTTACTCACACATTGGGTCCCTCCAATTATACCTGTCAGAGGCAGGTCATTCCTAATGATCACTGACACATTGGGTCCCTCCCACCATTCAGTGTCATAGGCAGGTGCCTCCTACTACTCACTTGCATACAAGCATCCATCCCTCTGCTCACTGATCCATTCGGAACATCCACTATTCAATGTAAAAGGGGGGGACCTCTCAGTTCTTATTTTTTTCTCTCCCTATTCACTGAAAACACTAGGGTCCCTCCCACTATTCACTATCACAGAAGGGTCCTTCCCACTATTAACTGTCACAGTGGGGTCCCTTCCACTCCTCACTGTCACATTTCGTTCCTACTACTCACTTGCACAGGCTAGTCCCTGACAATGCTCATGGACACATTGGGTCCCTCTCACTATTCACTGTCAATGTGGATGGTCGCTCTGAATACTTACTGGTCTCTCCGCCTAAACACTGAACTAATTTGGGGCCCTCCCACTATTTCAAAGGCGGGTCCCTCCCACTTTTTATTGTTACAGTGGGGTCCCTCCGACTACTCACACACACATTTCGTCCCTCCAACTATACCTGTCACAAGCAAGTCCTATCCACTGCTACCGACACATTGAGACCTTCCCAACATTCACTGTCACAGGATGGTCCCTTCCACTGCTCACTGACACATTGGAACCGTCCCACTCTTTACTATTAAAGGGTCGGTCCCTATCAGTAGCTAGCGGTCTGTTTCCCTATTCATTGAACACATTTGGGTTCCTCCTGCTATTCACTGTCACAATGGGGTCCCTTCCTCTACTAACTCACACGTTGGGTCCCTCCAACTATACCTGTCACAGGCCAGTCCCTCCCACTACTCACTGTCACAGGAGGGTCCCTCCCAATGCTCACTGACACAATGGGGCTGTCTCACTATTTACTATCAAAGGGGGGTCCTTATCAGCCCATACTCATCTGTCCACCTATTCACTAAACACATTTGGGTCCTTTGATAGTGAGTAGTAGGGACTAAATGTGACAGTGAGGTGTGGGAGGGACCCCACTGTGACAGTAAATAGTGGGAGGGACCCTCCTATGATAGTGAATAGTGGGAGGGACCCTAGAGTTTTCGATGAATGGAGGAGAGAGCAGTAAGTACTGAGAGGGACCCCACCTTTACAGGGAATAGTGGGACAGTCCCAATGTGTCAGTGAGCAGGGGGAGAGATGCTCCTCTGCAAGTGAGTAGTGGAAGGGACAAGGCTGTGACACTGAATGATGGGAGGGACCCAATGTGTCGGTGAGCACTCTGAGGGACCCACATATGACAGGCATATTTGGAGGAACTCAAAGTGTCAGTGAGTCGAGGGAGGTACCCCACTGCGAGAGTGAATAATTGGAAGGACACAATGTGTCAGTGAGCAGAGGGAGGTAACTGCCTCTGAAAGCCATAGTAGGTGGGTCCCAATGTGTGAGTAGAGGTGAGGACCCCACTATGTGCCTGAATACTGGGAGATATGTAATGTGTCACTGAGTGGTGGATGGGACTTGACTGTGACAGTGAATACTGGGAATGACCCTTTGTGTTAGTGTGAAGTGGGAGGGACCTATCTGTGACAGTGTATAGAAGGAGGGATCCACCTTCAACAGTGAGTACTTGAGGGCCCCAATGGGTCAGTGAGCATTGGGAGGGAAACAAATGTGAGAGTGAGTAGGAGGGACCAAATATGACAGTGATTATGGAGGTACCCCCTTTGACAGTAAATAGTGGGAGGGACCCAAATGTGTTCAGTGAATAGGGGCAGAGACCAGTGAGTGGTAAGAAGGACCCCTCCATTTAACAATTAATATTGGGAGGGTCCCAATGTGTCAGTGAGCAGTTGGAGGGACCCACCTTTGTCAGGCACAATGGGAGGACCCAATGTACGAGTGAGTAGTGGGAGGGACCCCATTCTGACAATGAATAGTGGGAGGGACTCACCCTTGATACTGAAGAATGAGAGGAACCCAACTGTATTCAGAGAATAGTAGGAGAGACCAGTGATTAGTGAGGAGACCCCCCTACTTTGACCATCAATAATAGGAGGTTCCTAATGTGTCAGTGAGTCATGGGAGGGGCCCAGCTGTGACAAGCCTTCTGGAAGGGACCAAATGGGGAGGGAGTAGTGGGAGGAACCTCAGTGTGACATTTAATGTGGGAGGGATCCAATATGGCACTGCATATTGTGAGGGGCCCCACTGTGACAATGAATAGTGGGAAGGATCCAATGTGTTATTTAGCAGTGGGAGGGACCCACATGTGGCAGTGTAGAGTGGGAAGAATCCACCTGCAACAGTGGGAACTTGGAGGGGACCAATGTTTACGTGAGCATTTGGAGGGAACTGTCTGTGAGAGTGAGTAGTACAGACCTAATTTGACAGTGAGTAGTGGGAGGGACCCCACTGTGACAGCAAACAGTGGGAAGAACCCGACTGTGATACCGAAAAGATGGGAGAGCCCCAAATGAGTTCAGCATAAAGGTGGCGAGAACAGTAAGTATTCAGAGGGACCCCCCACTAGACAGTGAATAGTGAGAGGGACCCACTATGTCAAGGAGCAGATGGCCTGACAAGCCTGTGACAGACATAGTGGAAAGGACCTACGTGTGAGTGAGTAGTGGGCAGGACACCATCATGACTGTGAATTGTGGGAGGTACCCAATGTATCACCGAGTATTGGGAGGGACCCCATTATGACAGTGGAAAGTAGGCAGGACCCAATGTGTCAGTGATCAGTGGGAGGGACCCGCCTGTAACAGGCATAATTGGAGGGATCCAATGTGTGAGTGAGTAGTGAGAGGGACTGCACTATGACAGTGAATAATGAGAGGGACCCAATGTGTTAGTAAAAGGCGAAAGATTTATACGATCTGAAGAGAAACCAGAGTATTGACCCAATGTGTTAGTGAGCAGTGTGAGGGACCCACCTGTGATAGTAAATAGTTGGAGGCATTCACTTGTGACAATGAGTAGTTACAGGGCCCCAATGTTTCAGTGACCACTAGGAGAGCCCCATCAGTAAAAGGGAATTGTTAGGACCAATGTGACAGTGAATAGTGGGAGGGAGCCAAAAGTGTTCTGTGAATAGGTGGAGGGACCAGTAAGTACTGAGAGGGACCCCTACTTCAACAGTGAATAGTGGGAGGGTCCCAATGTGTCAGTGAGCAGTGGAAGGGACCCACCTGTGACAGTGAATAGTGGGAAGAACCAAATGTGTCAGTGAGCAGAGGGAGGGACCCACCTGTAAAGACCTAGTGGGTAGTTCCCAATGTGTGAGAGTAGAGGGGGGACCCCACTGTGACAGTGAACGGTGGGAGGTACCCAATGTGTCAATAAGTAGTGGGGGGGACTCGACTGTGACAGTGAATAGTGGGAATGATGCATTGTGTTAGTATGCAGTGGGAGGGACAGTGTATAGTGGGAAGGATCCACCTGCGTCAGTAAGTAGTTGGAGGGCCCTAATGTGTCAGTGGACAGTGGGAGGAAAATGCCAGTGAGAATGAGTAATAGGGTCGAAATATGACAATGAGCAGTAGGGGGGGACCCCCTTGGACAGTAAATAGTGGGATGGACCCATCTGTGATGGTGAATAGTCGAAGGGAACCAAGTATGTTTAGTGAATAGGGAGACATACGAGTATCTACTGAGATGATCCGTTTTTGATAGTTAATAGTGGGATGGCCCCAATGTGCCAGAGAGCAGTGGGAGGGACCCACCTGTGACAGGCATACTGAGAAGGTCCCAATGTGTGAGTAGTGGGAAGGACACCAGTGTGACATTTAATAGTAGGAGGGATCCAGTGTTGCACTGAGTAGTGGGAGGGACCCCACTGTGACAGTGAATGGTGGGAAGGACCCCATGTGTAAGTTAGTAGTGTGAGGGACCCCAGTGTGACATTTAACAGCAGGAGGGATCCATGTGGTACTGAGTAGTAAGAGGGACCCCACCGTGACACTGAATAGTGGAAAGGACCCAATGTTTTAGTGAGCACTCGGAGGGACCCACCTGTGGCAGTATATAGTGGGAGGGATCCACCTGCAAAAGTGAGTACTTGGAGGGCCCCAATGTGTCCATGAGCATTGGGTGGGACCCGCCTGTGAGAGTGAGTAGTAGGGACTTCTTGAGACAGTGAATAGTGGGAGGAACCCACAGTGACAGTAAATAGGGGGAGGGACCCACCTATGATAGTGAAATAGTGGGAGTGGCCCAAAGGAGTTCAGTGTATAGGCGGAGAGAACAATAAGTATCAAGAGGGATCCCTTAGAGAGTGAATAGTGAGAGGGACCCAATGTGTCAGTGAGCAGATGGGGTGACAGACCTGTGACAGAGATAGTGGGAGGGACCCAATGTGTGAGTGAGTAGTGGGCAAGACAACACTGTGACAGTAAATCGTGGGAGGTACCCAATGTGGCAATGAGTATTGTGAGGGACTCCACTATGCCTGTGGAAAGTGGGCATGACCCATGTGTCAGTGAGCAGTAGGAGGGACCCGCCTGTGACAGGCATAATTGGAGGGACCCAATGTGTGAGTGAGTACAGGGCGGGACCCCACTGTGACAGTGAATTCAGGGTAGGACCCAATGGGTTAGTGAACAGTGGGAGGGACCCGCCTGTGGCAGTTTATAATGGGAGGGACCCAATGTGTCCATGAGCATTTGGAGAGACCTGTTTGTGAGAGTGAGTAGTAAGGACCAAATGTGACAGTGAGGAGTGGAAGTGACCTCACTGTGGCAGTAAATAGTGGGAGGGACCATCCTATGGTCGTGACCATCCTATGGTCGTGACTAGTAGTGTTTTCAGTGAATAAGGGGAGAGAAAACTAGTACTGAGAAGTATCCCCCTCTTTGTAGCTAGTAGTGGGATGGTCCTAGTGTGTCAGTGAGCAGGGGGAGGGATGCTCCTTGAAAGTGAGTAGTGGGAGGGATACACCTGTGACATTGACTGGTGAGACAGACCCAATGTGTGAGTGAGAAGTGGGAGGGACCCACCTGTGACAGGCATAATTGGAGGGACCCAATGTGTGAGTAGTGGTGGGGACTCCACTGTGGCAGTGAACACTGGGAGGTACCCAATGTGTCCCACAGTAGTGGGAGGGACTTGACTGTGACAGTGAATACTGGGAAGGACCCTTTGTGTTAGTGTGCAGTGGGAGGGAACCACCTGTGACAGTGTATATTCGGAGGGATCCACTTGCAACAAGGAGTACTTGGAAACTCCCCAATGTGTCAGTGAGCATTGGGAGGGAAACATCTGTGAGACCGAGTAGTGAGGACCATTTGTGATAGTGAGTATTGGAGGTAACCCTTTTTGACAGTAAATGGTAAGAGGAACCCGCAGTGATAGTAAATGGTGGAAGGAACCCATGTATGTTTAGTGAATAGGAGGACAGACGAATATCTACTTATGATAGGGA
>NW_003852625.1:188269-191023 GCF_000181295.1 Otolemur garnettii
ACAGGTAAAGTTAGAGGGACCCAATGTGTGTGTGAGCAGTGGAAGGGACCCCACTGTGACAGGAAAATGTGGGAAGGACCCACCATGATAGCGAATAGTGGGAGGAACCCAAATGTATTCAGTGAATAGTAGGAGAGACCAGTAATTAGTGAGAGAGATCCTCCCCCTTTTACAGTGAATACTGGGAGAGACCCAATGTGTCAGTGAGCAGTGGGAGGGACCTGCCTGTGACTGTAAATAATGGGAGGGACTTGCCCTTGAGAGTGAAAAATGGGAGGAACCTAAATGTATTCAGAGAATAGTAGGACAGACCAGTGAATACTGAGAGGGACCCCCCCCTTTACAGTGAATGATGGGAGGTTCCCAATGTGTCAGTGAGCCATGGAAGTTCCCACCTGTGATAGGCATAGTGGGAGGGAGCCAATGTTTGAGGGAGTAGTGGGAAGGACTCCAGTGTGAAATTGAATAGTCGGAGGGATCCAATGTGGCACTGAGTAGTGGGGGGGACCCCAGTGTGACAGTGCATAGTGGGAAGGATCCAATGTGTTCTTGAGAAGTCAGAGGGACCCACCTGTGGCAGTGTATAGTGGGAGGGATCCACCTGCAAAAGTGACAACTTTGAGGGCCCCAAAGTGTCTGTGAGCATTGGGCGGGACCCACCTGGGAGAGTGAGGAGTAGGGACATAATGTGACAGTGAATAGTGGGAGAGACTCCACTGGGACAGTAAATAGTGGGAGGGGCCCACTAGTGATAGTGAATAGTGGAAGGGACCCAAGTGTGTTTAGTGAATAGGAGGACAGATGAGTATCTACTGATAGGGACCCCTTTTGCTAGTATAATAGTGGGAAGGTTCCAATGTGTCAGTGAGCAGTGGGAGGACCCTCCTCTGACAGTGAGTAGTCGGAGAGATCTGCCTACAACATCAATGTTGGGAGTAACCCAAAGTGTGAGTGAGCAGTGGGAGGGACTCACCTATGACAGGGACTCTGTGTGAATGAGTAGTGGGAGGGACCCCACTGTGACAGTAAAAAGTGGAAGGGACCCGCCTTGATAGCGAATAGTAGGAGGAACTCAAATTTATTCAGAGAATAGTAGGAGAGACCAGTGATTAGTGAGAGAGACTCCCCCCTTTTACAGTGAATACTGGGAGGGACCCAATGTGTCTGTGAGCAGTGGGAGGGACCAGCCTGTGACTGTAAATAGTGGGAGGGACCCGCCCTTGAGAGTGAATAATGGGAGGAATTTAAATGTATTCAGGCAATATTAGGAGAGACCCATGAGTAGTGAGAGTAACCCCACCTTTACAGTGAGTAATGGGAGGTTTCCAATGTGTCAGTGAGCCATGGGAGTGTCCAACCTGTGACAGGCATGGTGGGAGGGAACCAATGTGTGAGGGAGTAGTGGGAGGGACTCCAGTGTGAAATTGAATAGTCGGAGGGATCCAATATGGCACTGAGTAGTGGGAGGGACCCCACTGTGACAGTGAATAGTAGGAAGGAAGCAATGTGTTCTTGAGAAGTCAGAGGGACCCACCTGTGGCCGTGTATAGTGGGAGGGATCCACCTGCAACAGTGACTACTTGGAAGGCTCCAATGAGTCTGTGAGCATTGGGTGGGACCCGCCTGTGAGAGTGAGTGGTAGGGATGTAATGTGACAGTGAATAGTGGGAGGGAGCCCACTGTGACTGTAAATAGTGGGAGGTACCAGCCTGTGACAGTGAAATGGTGGGAGTGGCCCAAAGAGTTCAGTGTAAAGGCGGAGAGAACAGCATGTATTGAGAGGGACACCCCCCTTAGACCATAAATAGTGAGAGGGACCCAACATCAGAGTGAGCAGATGGCGGATCAAGCCTGTGACAGACAGGGTGGGAGGGACTCAAAGTGTGAGGAGTAGTGGGTGGGACACCACTGTGACAAAATTGTGTGAGGTACCCAATGTGTCACTGAGTACTGAGAGGCACCCCACTGAATCAGTGTATAGTGAGCAGGACCCAGCTTGTCAGTGAGCAGTGAGAGGGACCCGCCTGTGACAGGCATTGTGGGAGGGACTCAATGTGTGATGGAGTAGTGAGAGACCCGACTGTTACAGACATAAATGTTGGGACCCAATGTGGTGATTGAGTAGTGGGAGGGACCCCACCATGACAGTATATAATGGGAGAGACCCAATGTGTAAGTGAGAAGAGTGAGGGACCTACCTGTGACATAAATAGTGGGAGGGATCCACCTGTGACAATGAGTAGTTGGAGGGCCCCAAATGTCAATGAGCATTGGGAGGCACCCACCTGTGATTGTGAGTTGTAGGGACCAAATGCGACAAGATTGGAAGGGATCCCACTGTCAAATTTAATAGTGGCAGAGACCCACTTGTAATAGTGAATAGTGGGAAGGACCCTAGTGTTTTCAGTGAATAGGGGGAAAGAGAAGTAAGTACTGAGAGGGACCCCCCTTTACAGCGAACAATGGGATGGTCCCATTGTGTCAGTGAGCACGGGGAAGGAAGCTCTTTTGCAAGTGACTAGTGGGAGGGACACGGCTGTGACAGGCATAATTGCAGGGACTAACTGTGTGAGTGAGTAGTGGGAGGGACCCCACTGTGACAGTGAAAAAAGGGACGAACACAATGTGTTAGTGAGCAGTAGAAGGAGCCCCCTGTGAGAGAGAGTTTTAGGGACCCAGTGACAAACTGAATAGTGGGAGAAGCCTGGCTGTGACAGTAAATGGTGGATCGGACACGCCTGTGGTAGTGAATTG
>NW_003852625.1:191074-194569 GCF_000181295.1 Otolemur garnettii
GAGAGACAGGTAAGTAATGAGAGGGACCCCCCGCTTCAGCAGTGACTAGTGGGAGAGTCCAAGTGTTTCAGTGAACAGTGGGAGGGACCCACCTGTGACAGTGAATAGTGGGAGGGAAACAATGTGTCAGTGAGCAGAGGAAGGGAACCGCCTCTGAAAGACATACTGGGTGGGTGGATTATGTGAGTGTGTAGTGGTGGGGACCCAACTGTAAGAGTGAATACTGGGAGGTACCCAATGTGTCACTGAAAAGTGGATTGGACTCGACTGTGACAGTGAATAATGGGAATGACCATTTGTGTTAATGTGAAGTGGGAGGGACTCACTTGTGACAGTGTATAGAGGGAGGGACCCATCTGTGACAGTGTATAGAGGGAGGGATCCATCTTCGACAGTGAGAACTTGGAGGGCCCTAATGAATCAGTGAGCTCTGCAAGTGAAACACCTGTGAGAGTGAGTAGTAGGGACCAAATATGACAGTGAGTAATTGGGGGGGGACCTTCGTTAGACAGTAAAGAGTGGGAGGGACCCACCTGTGATAGTGAATAGTGGAAGGGACCCAAGTGTGTTTAGTGAATAGGAGGACAGATGAGTATCTACAGATAGGGACCCCTTTCGATAGTAAATAGTGGTATGGTTCCAATGTTTCAGTGAGCAGTGGGAGGAACTCTCCTGTGACAGTGAATGGTGGGAGGGAACCAATGTGTCATTGAGCAGTGGGAGGAACTCATCTGCGACAGGTATAGTTGGAGAGAACCACTGTGTGGGTAAGTAGTGGGAGTGACCCCACTGTGACAGTAAAAAGTGGGAGGGATCCACTGTGACACTGAGTAGTGGGAGGAACCCCCATTGTAACAGTGAATACTTGGAGGGACCCACCTGTGGCAGTGTGTAGTGGGAGGGATCCACCTGCAACAGTGACTACTTGGAGGGTTCCAATGTGTTCTTCAGCATGTGTTTGGAGTATTGGATGGAACCCGCTTGTGAGAGTGAGTAGTAGAGATTTCATGTGACAGTGAATAGTTGGAGGGACCCCACTGTGACAGTAAACAACTACTCACTGTCATGTTTAGTCCCTACTACTCACTCTCACAGGCTGTCCCTCCCAATGCTCACTATCGCAGGTGGTTCCTTCCCACCATACACTGTTAAAGGTGGATCCCTCCCACTGCACACTAACACAATGGGTCATTCCCATTATTCAGTGTCACAGTCGAGTCCCTCCCAATACTCAGTGACACACTGGGTATGTCACAGTGGTCCCCAGTACTAGTACTAGTCACTCATTGGAACCCACCCACTATGTCCCTACCATTATTTAATGTCAAAGTAAGGTCTCCCTCTCAGTACTCACCAGTTTCTCCCCCCATTCACAGAACACATTTGGGTCCCTCCCACTATTCAATACCATAGGCTGGTCCCTCCCACCGCTCACTAACACATTGGGTCCCTCCCACTATCCCACTACTCACTCACACATGGGGTTCCTCCATTTATGCCTGTCGCAGTCGGGTCCCTCCCACTGACCACTGACACACTGTGTCCTTCCCACCATTAAGTGTCAAAGGATGATCTCTCCCACTACTCAGTTGCACAGGACCATCCCTCCCCCTGCTCACTGACACATGGGGACTGTCCCATTATTTGCTGTCAAAGGGGGCCTCCCTTCCACTATGTCTGTCAGAGGCCGATCCACTATGTCTGTCACCGACACATTGGGTCTCTCTAACTACTAATTGGTCTCTCCGCCTATACACTGAACTAATTTGGGGCCCTCCCACAAGTTCACGATCACAGGCGGGTTCCTCCCACTATTTACTGATACATTTAGGTCCCTACTACGGTACTGACTCTCAAAGGCGGGTCCCTCCACTGCTCACGGACACATTGGGGTCTTCCAAGTACTCATTGTTGCAGTTGGATCCCTCCCACTATACACTGCCACAGGTGGGTCCCTCCTACTGCTCACTAACACGTTGGGTCCCTTCCATTATTCACAATCACATTGGGTCCCTACTACTCACTCTCACAGGAGGGGCCATCCCAAACCTGACTGACACATTGGATCCCTCCCACTGCTCACTAGCACATTGGGTCCTTCCAAGTATTCATTGTCACATTGGGGTCCCGCACACTTTGGCTCCCTCCCACCATTAGATGTCAAAGGTAGGTCCTTCCCACTACTCACTCACACATTGGATTCCTCCCAGCACTCACGGTCACTGGTGGGTCCTCCCACTGCTCACCGATACATTGGGGACCTCCCTCAGCTCACATCAAAGAGGGGGATGCCTCTCACTACTCACTGGTCTCTCCTACTATTCACTGGGTTGCTGCAACTATTTACTATCACAGGCGAGTCCCTGTCACTATTTACTGTCCAGTAGGGTTCAGCCCACTAGTCACTGACACATTGTATCCCTTCAACTATACCCAACACAGCCGCGTCCCTCTCACTACTCACTTTCACAGGCGGGTCCCTTCCACTGCTCACTGAAATATTGGGACCCTCCCAATATTCACCGTCAAAGGGGGTTGGTTCCCTCTCAGTACTCACTGATCTCTCCTATTCACTGAACACATTTGGGTCCCTCCCACTATTCACTGTCATATTGGGTCCCTACTGCTCACTCTCACAGGCAGGTCCTTGCCAATGCTCACTGACACATTGGGTCCCTCCAACTATTCCCTGTAACAGCTGTATCCCGCCCATTATTCACTGTCACAGGTGGGTCACTCCCACCGCTCAGTAATACATGTGGTCTTTCCCACTACTCACTGCCGTAGTCAGGTCCCTGCTACTACTCAGTGACACCTGAGTGCCTCTCACTGTTCCCTGTCACAGGCTGGTTACTCCCACTACTCATTGTCACAGGAGCCTTTCTCCCACTCCTCACTGACCATTGGGATCCTCTCACTATTCACTGTCAAAGGACGGGTCCCTCTCAGTACTTACTTGTCTCTCCCCCTTTTCGCTGAAAACATTTGGTTTCCTTCCACTATTCACTATCTCAGGCGTGTCGCTGGCACTTTTTACTGTCACTCTGGGGTCCCTCTCACTATTCACTGTCACATTGGGTCCTTTCTGCTCAATCTTACAACCAGGTGCCTCCTAATGCTCAAGGACACATTGGGTCCCTCCAAATATTCACTGTCACAGGTGGGTCCCTCCCAATGCTCACTAACACCTTGGGTTCTTCCCACAATTCACTGTCACAGAAGGGTCCCTCCAACTACTCTGTGACACATTGGGTCAATTGCACTATTTACCGTCACATAAGGTCCCTACAACTCACTCTCACAGGTCGGTCCCTGGCAATGCTCACGGACACACTAGGGCTCTCCAAAGACTCACCATTGCAGGTTGATCCCTCCCACTCTACACTTCCACAGGTGGGTCCATCCAACTGCTCCCTAACCCATTGGGTGCTTCCCACTATTAACTGTCACAGTGGGGTCCCTCCCACAACTCAGTGCCACATTGGATCCCTCCCA
>NW_003852625.1:194589-196344 GCF_000181295.1 Otolemur garnettii
TATTAACTGTCACAGTGGGGTCCCTCCCACAACTCAGTGCCACATTGGATCCCTCCCACTACTCACTGACACACTGGATCCCTCCCAACATTTACTGTTACAGGGGGTCACTTCCACTACTCACTGTCACAGGAGGGTTCGTCACACTGCTCACTGACACACTGGGACCCTCCATGTATTCCCTGTCATGGGTAGATCCCTCCCACTCTACACTGTCACAGGTGGGTCCCTCCCACTGCACACTAACACTAATGGTCATTCCCAGTATTCACTTTCACGGTCGTGCCCCATCCACTACTCAGTGACACATTGGGACCCTCCCATTATTCACTGTCACAGTGGGGTCCCCACCACTTCTCACTCACACATTGGGTCCCTCTAACTATACGTGTCATAGGCAGGTCCCTCCCACTGCTCACTGACACATTCGGAACTTACCATTATTCACTGTCAAAAGAGGGGGGTTCCCTCTCACTCATCACTAGTCTCTCCTACTATTCTCTGAATTCATTTGGGTTCCTCCTACTATTCACTATCACAGGGGGGGGCCCTCCCAGTTTTTCCTGTCACAGTGGGGTCCTTCCCACTACTCACACACACACTGAGTCCCATCTACTATACCTGTCATAGGCAGGTCCCTCCCACTGCTCACTGACACATTGGGTCTCTCCCAGTATTCACTGTAAAAGGAGGAGGATCTCTCTTACTAATCACTGGTCTCTCCTACTATTCACTGAACACATTTGGGTTCCTCCCACTATTTGCTATCATGGTGGGTCCCTCCCACTTTTTACTGTCACAGTGGTGTCCCTCCCAGTACTCACACACAGATTGGGTCCCATCAACTATACCTGTCATAGGCAGGTCCCTTCCACTGCTCACTGACACATTGGGAACCTCCCATTATTCTCTGTCATGAGAGGGGGTCCTTCTCAGTAATCTCTGGTCTCTCCTACTATTCTCTGAATACATTTGGGTTCCTCCTACTATTCACTATCAAGGCGGGCACTTTCCACTTTTTACTGTCACAATGGGGTCCCTCCCACTAGTCACTCACACATAGAGTCCCTCCAACTATACCTGTCACAGGGGGGTCCCTCCCACTGCTCACTCACACTTTGGGTTTCTCCAACCATCCAGGTCATAGGCAGATCCCTCCAACTACTCACTGTCACAGGAGGGTCCCTCACTGCTCACTAACACATTGGGACCCTCCCCCTATTTACTAGAAAAAGGTGTCCCTATCAGTAGATACTCGTCTGTTCTCCTATTTACTAAACACACTTGGGTCCCTTCCACTATTTACTATCATAAGTGAGTCACTCCCACTATTTACTGTCAAACGGGGGTCCCCCCCAATACTCACTGTCACATTTGGTCCCTACTACTCACTCTCACAGGTGTTTCACTCCCAATGCTCACCTACGGATTGGGGCCCTCCGAGTACTCACTGTCAAAGGTGAATCCCTCCCTCTATACACTGTCACAGGTAGGTCCCTCCCACTGCACACTAACACTAATGGTCATTCCCACTTTCCACTGTCAGTTGAGTCCAATCCACTACTCAGTGACCCATTGGGTACCTCCCAGTATTCACTCTCACATTGGGGTCCCCACCACTACTCATTCACACAATTCAAGCCACCCAGTATGTCTTTTGGAGGCGGTTCCCTCCCTCTGTTCGCTGACACATTGTGTCCCTCCCACTATTCACTGTCACAGGTGGGTCCCTCCCACTATTCACTGTCACAGGTG
>NW_003852625.1:196364-199778 GCF_000181295.1 Otolemur garnettii
CCTCCCACTGTTCAATGACACATTGAGGCCTCCCACCATTCATTGTCTCAGCGGGTCCCTCCCACTCTTCACTGACACATTGGGACTGTCCCATTATTCATTGTCACTGAAGGGTCCCTCCCACTACTCACTCATCCACTCGGTCCCTCCAATTATGCCTGTCACAGGCGAGTCCCTCTCACTGCTCACTCTCACACATTGCGTCCTTCCCACTATTTACTGTCACAGTGGGGTCCCTCCCACTACTCAGTGCTACACTGGATCCCTCCCAATATTAAATGTCACACTGGGGTTCCTCCCTCTACTCACTCACACATTGGGTCTCTCTCACTATGTCTGTTACAGGCGTGTCCCTCCCACTGCTCTCTGACTCATTTGACACCTACCATTATTCACTGTCAGAGGCGGAGAGGGCCTGGCCTGTGACAGTGAGTTGTGGGAGGGACCCACTCTGACAGTAAATAGTTGGAGGGACCCACCATTGATAGTGAATACTGGGAGGAACCCAAATGTGGTTAGAAAATAGTAGGACAGACCAGTGAGTAGTGAGAGGGACTCCCGCCCCCACCCCACCCTTTGACAGTGAATAATGGTAGGTTCCGAATGAGTCAGAGAGCAGTGGGAGGGACACGCCTGTAACAGGCATAGTGAGAGAGACCAAATGTGTGAGTGAGTAGCGGGAGGAACCCCAGTGTGACATTTAATATTGAGAGGGATCCAGTGTAGCACTGAGTAGTGGGAGGGACCCCACTGTGACAGTAAATAGTGGGAAGGACCCAATGTGTGAGTGAGCAGTGAGAGGGACTCATCTGTGACAGGCATAATTGGAGGGACCCAGTGGATGAGTGAGTAGTGGGAGGGACCCTTCAGTGACAATGAATAATGGGACAGTCCCAATGTGTCAGTGAGGAGTGGGATGGACCCGCTGAGAAAATGAATGATGGGAGGGACCCACATGTGACAGTGAATAGTGGGAGGGACCCACCTGTGACAGTGAATAGTGGGAGGGACACAATGTGTCAGCGAACAGAGGGAGGGAACCACCTCCAAAAGACATACTGGGTGGCTTGGAATGTGTGAGTGAGTAGTGGTGGGGACCCCAATGTGAGAGTGAATACTGGGAGGTACGGTACCCAATGGGTCACTGAGTAGTGGATTGGACTCAACTGACATTGGAAAGTGGGAATGACCATTAGTGTTAGTGTGCAGTGGGAGGGACCTACCTGTGACAGTGTATAGAGGGAGGGATTCACCTTTGACAGTGAGTACTTGGAGGGCTTCAATCAGTAGGTGAGCATTGGGAGTGAAACACCTGTGAGAGTGAGTAGTAGGGACCAAATATGACAGTGAGTAGATGGGGGGACCCTCAATAGACAGTAAATAGTGGGAGGGACCCACTTGAGATAGTAAATAGTGGAAGGGACCCAAGTGTGTTTAGTGAATAGGAGGACAGACGAATATCTACTGATAGGGACACCTTTTTCTAGTAAGTAGTGGGAGGGTCCCAATGTGTTAGTGAGCTGTGGGGTACCTCCTGTGACAGTGAGTAGTGGGAGGGACCTGCCTATGACCTGGATGGTTGGAGAGACCCAAAGTGTGAGTGAGCAGTGGAAGGGACCTGCCTATGACAGGTATAGTTGGAGGGACACAATGTGTGAGTGAGTAGAGGTGGGGACCCCACTGTGACAGTGAATAATGGGAATGACCCAATGTGTCACTGAGTAGTGGATGGGACTCAACCATGACAGTGAAGAGTGGGAATGACTATTAGTGTTAGTGTGCAGTGGGAGGGACCCACCTGTGACAGTGTAGAGTGGGACGGATCTACCCATGACAGGGAATACATGGAGGGCCCCAGTGTGTCAGTGAGCATTGGGAGGGAAACGTCTGTGAGAGTGAGTAGTAGGCAACAAATATGACAGTGAGTAGTTGGGGGACACTCCTTTGACAATAAACAGTGGTGATAGTGGATGGTGGAAGGGACCCAAGTGTGTTTAGCAAATAGGGAGACAGATGAGTATCTACTGATGGGGACCCCTTTTGCTAGTGAATAGTGGGATGGTCCCGCTGTGTCAGTGAGCAGTGGGAGGGAACCTCCTGTGGCAGTGTATAATGGGAGGCACCACCTGTAACATTAAATGTTGTGAGGGATCCAGTGTGTGAGTGAGTAGTGGGAGGGATCCAATGTGGCACTGAGTTGTGGGATGGACCCCACTGTGACAGTTAATAGTGGGAAGCACCCAATGGGTTAGGAAACAGTTGGAGTGACCCAACTGTGGAAGTGTAGAGTGCAAGGGATCAACCTGCAATGGTGAGTCCTTGGAGAGCCTCAGTGTGTCCATGAGCATTGGGAGGGACTCACCTGTGAGAGTGAGTTATAGGGACCTTATGTGACAGTAGATAGTGCAAAGGACCCAATGTGTCACGGAGTAGTTGAAGGGACCCCTTGGTTACAGTGAATTGTGGGAAGAACCCAAGGCGTTAGTGAGCATTGCGAGGGACCCACCTGTGACAGTGAATATTTGGAGGGACCCAATGTGTCCCTGAGCATTGGGAGGCACTTGGCTGTGAGAGTGAGCAGAAAGGACCCAATGTGACAGTGAATAGTGAGAGGGACCCCACAGTGACAGTAAAAAGTGCCAACGACCCGCCTGAGATAGTGAATAGTGGAAGGAAACCAAATGTTTTCAGCGAATAGGGGGAGAGACAAATAAGTACTGAGAGGGACCCCCCCTCTTTGACAGTGAATAGTGAGAGGATCCCAATGGTCAGTGAGGAGTGGGAGAAAGGCTCCTGTGACAAAGAGTAGTAGGAGGAACCAGCCTGTGACTGGGAACAGTGGGAGGCACACAGGTGTCACTGAGTAGTAGGAGGGACCTGACTATGACAGTGAATAGTGGGAAAGACCAAATGTATTACTGAGCGGTGGGAGTGACCCATCTGTGACAGTGAATAATGGGTGGGATACAACTGTTACAGTGAATAGTTGGAGTGAGTAGTGAGAGGGACTTGACTGTGACAGTGAATGTTGTGAAGGACCCAGAGTGTCAGTGAGCAGTGAGAGGGACCTGGCTGTGATGGGTATATTTGGAGGGATACAGTGTGTCAGTGACTAGTGGGCTGAACCCAACTGGACAGTAAATAGTGGCAGGGACTCCCCTGTGATTGTAAATAGTTGCAGGAACCCAGTGAATAGTAGGAGAGAACAGTGAGTACTGAGAGGCATCCCCCTCTTTGAAGTGAACAGAGAGAGGTTCCCAATGTGTCAGTAAGCAGTGGGAGGAACCCTCCAGTGACAGGGAGTAGTGCCAGGGAACACCAGTGACAGTGAATGCTGGGAAGAATCCAATGTGTGAGTGAGTAGTGGGAGGGACCTGCCTTTGACATCTAATAATGGGAGGGAGCCAACGTGTG
>NW_003852625.1:200421-201653 GCF_000181295.1 Otolemur garnettii
CAGTGGGAGGGACCCGACTGCGACAGGCATAATTGGAGGAAACCCATGTGTGAGTGAGTAGTGGGATAGTGAGAGGGACCCAATGTGTTAGTGAGCGGTGGGAGGGACCTGCCTGTGGTAGTGAATAGTGGGAGGGACCCAAATGTGTTCTGTGAATGGGGGGAGAGACTGGTGAGTACTGAGAGGGAGACCCCAGTTCGACAGTGAATAATGGTAGGGACATAGTGGGTGAGTTCCAATGAGTGACTAGAACTGGGGACCCCACTGTGACATACCCAGTGTGTCACTGAGTATTGGGAGGACTCGATTGTGACAGTGAATAATGGGAATGACCCATTGTGTTAGTGTGCAGTGGGAGGGACCCACCTTTAACAGTGTATGGTGGGAAGGAACCACCTGTGATAGTGAGCATTGGAAGGAACAGCCTGTGAGAGTGAGTAGTAGGGACCAAATATGACAGTGAGTAGTTGTTTTCTGTCACAGTGGGGTCCCTCCCACTATTCACTGTCACATAAAGTCCCTACTACTCACTCTCCCAGGCGGGTCCCACCCAATGCTCCTAAAACATGCTGAAGAACACATTGGAACCCTCCAAGTAGTCACTGTTGCAGGTGGATCCCTCCCACTACACACTGCCACAGGTGGGTCCCTCCAACTGTTCACTGTTACAATGGGGGTCCTTCCCACTACTCAGTGTCACAGTGGATCCCTCCCACTATTTACTGTCACAGTGGGGTCCCTCCCACTACTCACCCACACAGTGGTTCTCTCCAACTATACCTGTCGCACATGAGTCCCTCCAACTGCTCAATGACACATTCGTTCCCTCCCACCATTCATTGTCACAGGAGGGTCCCTCCCACTGCTTACTGAAACATTAAACGATACCACTATTTACTATGGAAAGGGATGCCTATCCTTAGATACTCATCTGTCCTCCTGTTCACTATACACACTTGGGTCCCTTCCACTATTCACTATCACAGGTAGGTCCCTCCCACTATTTACTGTCTAACGGGGGTCCCCCCCAACTACTCACTGTCATATTTGGTCCCTACTACTCACTCTCACAGGCGTTTCACTCCCAGAGCTCACTGACTCATTGGGGCCCTCCAAGTACTCACTGTCGAAGGTGGATCCCTCCCTCTATACACTGTCACAGGTGGGTCCCTCCCACTGCACACTAACACTAATGGTCATTCCCATTATTCACTGTCACAGTCGAGTCCAAT
>NW_003852625.1:202187-205250 GCF_000181295.1 Otolemur garnettii
TCCCCCTGCTCACTGACACACTGGGACCATCCCAGTATTCGCTCTAAAGCGGAGGGACCCTCTCAGTACTTAGTTTTCTCTCCCCTTATTCACTGAAAACACTAGTACTCACTATCATAGGATGGTCCCTCCCACTATTTACTGTCACAGTGGGGTCGCTTCCACTCCTCACTGTCACATTTGGTCCTTACTACTCACTCTCATAAACAGGTCTCTCCAAATGCTCACGGAATCATTGGGTCTCTCACATTATATAGTGCCACAGGTGGGTCCCTCCCACTGCTCACTAATCCATGAGGTCCTTCATAGTATACACTGTCACAGTGGGGTTCCATCCTGTACTCACTCACACATTGGGTCCCTCCAATTATGCCTGTCACAGGCATGTTCCTCCTACTGCTCACTGACACATGGGTCGTGCCCACTTTCCACTGTCATAGGGGAATCCCTCACAATACTCATTGCCACATTGGGTACCTCCCCCGATTTACTGTCACAGTGTTGTCTCGCCCACTACTCACTCACACATGGAGTCCCTCCCACTATCTCTGTCACAGGCCTGTCCCTCCATCTGCTCACTGACACATTGGGTCCCTCTCACTATTCACTGTCTAAGGGATCCCTCTCAATACTTATTGGTCTCTCTGCCTATACACTCAATTCGTTTTGGCCCTCCCAATATTTCACTAGCATAGGTGGTTTCCTCCCACTATTTACTGTCACTGTGGGGCCCCTCCCACTACACACTGTCACATCAATTCCCTACTATTCACTCTCACAGGCGCGTCCCACCCAATGCTCACGGACACATTGGGGCCCTACAAGTACTCACTATTGCAGGTGGATCCCTCCCAGTGTACACTGCCACAGGTGGGTCCCTCTGAGTGCTCACTAACACATTGGGTCCTTCCCACTATTCACTGTCACAGTGGGGTCCTTTCCACTACTCAGTGCCACACTGGATCCCTCCCAATATTAAATGTCACACTGGGGTTCCTCCCACTACTCACACATTGGGTCCTTCTCACTATGCCTGTCACAGGCAGGTCCCTCCCACTGCTCGCTGACTCATTTGGAACCTCCCATTATTCACTGTCAAAGGTGGGGGGGCAGGGAAGGGGGTGGGGTCCTCTCACTACTCACTGGTCTGTCCTACTATTTTCTGAACATATTTGGGGGGTCCCTCCCATTATTTCTGTCACAGTGGGTCCCTCCCACCTCTCACTGCCACAGGCAAGGCCTTCCCACTTCTCACTGTCACAGGAGGGACCCTCCCACTTCCCACTGACACATTGGGACTGTCCCACTATTTACTATCAAAGGGACAGTCCCTAGCAGTAGATACTGGTCTGTCCCCCTATTCACTGAAAATATTTGGGTCCCTCTCACTGTACACTCTCATAGGCGGGTCCCTCCCACTATATACTGTCAAAGGGGGGTCCCTACTACCACTCACTGTCACATTTGGTCCCTCCTGCTCACTCCCACAGGCATTTCCCTCCCTTTGCTCACCGACACACTGGGGCCCTCAAAGTACTCACTGTCGAAGGTGGATCCCTCCCACTATGCACTGTCATAGGTGGGTCCCTCCCACTGTACACTAATGAGTTTTTCCCACTATTCACTGTCACGATTGAGTCCCATCTACTATTCCGTGACACACTGGGTAACTCCCAGTATTCCCTATCACAGTGGGTTCCCCAGCATTACTCACTCAGATAGTAGAACCTACCCACAATGTCCTTCATAGACGGGTGCCTCCCTGTGCTCACTGACACATTGGGTCCCTTCCACTATTGCCTGACACAAGTGGATACCTCCCACTATTCACTGTCACAGGTGGGACCCTCCCACTGCTCACTGACACATTGGGACCCTCCCACTATTCTTTATCAAAGGTGGATCCCTCCAACTATTTACTGTCACAGGTGGGTCCCTCCTACTATTCACTGTGGAAATGGAGGCTCCCTCAGTACTCGCTGGTCTCTACCCCATACTCACAGAACACGTTTGGGTCCCTCCCACTATTCACTCTCACATTAGGTCCCTACAACTCAGTCTCACAGGTGGGGCTCTCCCATTGCTCACTGACATTTGGGGCTCTCCAACTACTCATTGCCACAAGTGGATCCCTCCCATTATTTACTGTCACAGGTGGGTCCCTCCCTCTTCTCACTAACACATTAGGTCTCTCCCATTGTATACTGTCACAGTGGGGTCCCTCCACTACTCACTCACACACTGGGGCCCACCAATTTTGCCTGTCACAGTCTGGTCTCTCCCACTACTCCATCACACATTGGGTCCCTCTCACAATGCCTGTCACAGGCGGGTCCCTCTCACTGCTCACTGACAAGCTGGGTCCGGCCCACTATTCACTGACACAGTGGGGTGCCTCCCAATACTCAGTGACACATTGGGTACCTCACACAATTTTGTCACAATGGTATCCTGCCCACTACTCCTCACAGTTTGAGTCCCTCTCACACTGTCTGTCACAGGCCTGTCCTGCCATCTGCTCACTCAGACATTCGGTCCCTCTCACTATTCACTGTCTAAGGGGGGGGGGCGTCCTCTTCAATATGTACTGTTCTCTCCACCTATACATTGAACTCTTTGGGCAACTCCACCATTTCACTATCACAGGCTGGTACCTCCCACTATTGACAATGGGGTCCCTACCACAATTCACTGTCACATTACATCTCTACTACTCACTCTCACAGGCGGGTCCCGCCCAATGCTCACAGACACCTTGGGACCCTCCAAGTTGTCACTGCTCCAGGTGGATCCCTCCCACTATGCACTGCCACAGGTGGGTCCCTCTGACTTCTCAAGAACACATTGGTTCCTTCCCACTATTCACAGTCACGGTAGGGTCCCTCCCACTACTGGGTGCCACAATGGATCCTTCCGACTAGACAATTTCACACTGGAGTCCCTCCCACTACTCCCTCACACATTGGATCCCTCCCACCATGCCTGTCACATATTGGACACTCCCATGGCTCACTGACATATTGGGACCCTCCCATTATTCACTGTAAAAGGGGGAGTGTCTCT
>NW_003852625.1:205602-206956 GCF_000181295.1 Otolemur garnettii
TGTCTGTCCTCCTATTTAGTAAACACACTTGAGTCCCTTCCTCTATTTACTATCACAAGGGGGTCCCTCCCACTATTTACTGTCAAATGGAGATCACCCCAACTACTCACTGTCATTTTGGTCCCTACTACTCTCTCTCACAGGCCTTTCACTCCCAATGCTCACTGACTCAGTGGGAACCTCCAAGTCCTCACTGTCAAAGGTGGATCCCTCCCTCTATACACTGTCACAGTCGAGTGCAATCCACTACTCAGTGACACATTGGGTACCTCCCAGTATTCACTCTCACAGTGGGTTCCCCACCACTACTCACTCGCACATTAGGTCCCTACTTCTCAGCCTCACAAGGGTTTCCCTCCCTATGCTCACTGACACACTGGGGACCCTCCAAATATTTTCTGTTGCAGGTGGATCCCTCCCACTATAGACTGTCACAGGTGGGTCCCTCCCACTGAACACTAACACAAAGGGTCATTCCAAGTATTCACTGTCCCAGTCAAGACACTCCCAATGCTCAGTGACACATTGGGTACCTCCCTTTATTCACCGTCACATTGAGGTCTCCATCACTACTGACTCACACATTGGGTCCCTCCAATTATGCCTGTCACAGACAGGTCCCTCCACTTCTCACTCACACATTGGGTCCGTCCCACCATTCACTGTCACGGGTGGATCCCTGCCACTATTCACTTTCACAGGAGCATCCCTCCCCCTGCTCACTGACACATTGGGACCATCCCAGTATTCGCTGTAAAGCAGGGGAGTCCCTCTCAATACTTCGTTTTCTCTCCCCCTATTCACTGAAAACACTACTATTCACCATCATAGGACAGTCCTTCCCACTATTTACTGTCACAGTGGGTCCCTCCCACCACTCACTGTCACAGGCGTGGCCCTCTCTCGACTCACTGTCACAGGGGGACCCTTCCACTTCGCACTGACACATTTGGACCGTCCCACTATTTACTCTCAAAGGGGCAGTTCCTATCAGTAGATACTGGTCTGTTCCCCTATTCACAGAACATATTTGGGTCGCTCTCACTATTCACTCTCATAGGCGGGTCCCTCTCACTATATACTGTCAGAGAGGGGTCCTTCTCACTACTCAGTGTCACATTCGTTCCCTCCAACTATTGAATTTCACACTGGGATCCCTCCCACTACTCCCTCACACATTCGGTCCCTCTCACTATGCCTGTTGCAGGTTGGGCACTCTCATAGCTCACTGACACATTGGGAACCTCCCATTGTTCACTATAAAATGGGGAGTCCCTCTCACTACTCACTGGTATGTCCCACTATACTCTGAATACATTTAGGTTCCTCCCATTATTCACTCTCAAGGGCGGGT
>NW_003852625.1:207212-221296 GCF_000181295.1 Otolemur garnettii
CACTGCTCTCTGACACATTGGGAACCTCCCATTATTCACTGTAAAGGGGGTGGGTCCCTCTCAGTAATCACTGGTCTCTCCTACTATTCTCTGAGTACATTTGGGTTCCTCGAACTATTCACTATCAAGGAGGGTCCCTCCCACTTTTTACTGTCACAGTGGGGGCCCTCCAAATACTCACTCACACATAGAGTCCCTCCAACTATACCTGTCGCAGGCAGGTCCTTCCCACTGCTCACTGAAACATTGGGTCCCTCCCACCCTTGATATCATAGGGAGGTCCCTCCCACTACTCACTGTCACAGGTGGGTCCCTCCCACTGCTCACTGACACATTGTGACCCTCCCACTATTTACTATCATAAAGGGTCCCTATCAGTAGATTCTCATCTGTTCTCCTATATAGTAAACACACTTGGGTCCCTTCAACTATTCACTATCACAAGGGGGTCCCTCCCACTATTTACTGTCAAATGGGGGTCCCCCCCAACTACTCACTGTCATATTTGGTCGCTACTACTCACTCTCACAGGAGTTTCACTCCCAATGCTCACTGACTCATTGGGGCCCTCCAAGTACTCACTGTCGAAGGTGGATCCCTCCCTCTATACACTGTCACAGGTTGGTCCCTCCCACTGCACACTAACACTAATGGTCATTCCTGGTATTCACTGTCACAGTCGAGTCCAGTCTACTACGAAGTGACACATTGGGTACCTCCCAGTATTTACTCTCACAGTGGGGTCCCCACCACTACTCATTCACACAATCCAATCCACTCAGTATGTCTTTCGGAGGCGGTTCCCTCCCTCTGCTCACTGACACATTGTGCCCCTCCCACTATTCACTGTCACAGGTGGGTTCTTCCTACTATTCACTGTCACAGGTGGATCCCTCCTACTGTTTACTGACACATTGGGACCTTCCCACAATTCATTGTCTCAGCAGGTCCCTCCCACTGCTCATTGACACATTGGGACCTTCCCACTATTTACTATCAAAAGGGGTCCTCATCAGTAGATACTTGTCTGTCCCCATAATCACTAAACACATTTGATTCCCTTTCACTATTCACTATCACTGGTGGGTCCCTCTTACTATTTACTATCAAAAGGGGTTACTTCCAATACTCTCTATCATAAATGGTCCCTAGGACTCAGTCTCACAGGTGTTTCCCTCCCAATGCTCACTGACACATTGGGGACCCTCCAAGTGCTCCCTGTCCCAGGTGGATCCCTCCCACTATACACTGTCATGGGTGGTTCACTCCCACTGCACACTAACACAAAGGGTCATTCCCAGTATTCACTGTCACAGTCAAATCCTTCCCACTACTCAGGGACACATTGGGTCCTCTCACTAGTCACTGTCACAGGTGTGTCTCTCCCAGTGCTCCCTGTCACAGGTGGTTCCCTCCCACTGCTCTGTGACACATTGGGAACCTCCCACTATTCACTGTGGAAGCGGGGACTCCCTCTCACTACTTAACATTTTCTCCACCTGTTCACAGAGTATATTTGGGTTCCTCCCACTATTCACTCCTACAGGCGGGTCTCTCCCACTATTTACTGTCACAGCTGGGCCTCACCCACTATTCACTGTCACATTGGGTTCCTACAAGTCACTCTCACTGGTGGGCCCTCCCAATGCTCACTGACACAATGGCGCCCTCCAACTACTCATTGTCACAAGGGGATCCCTTCCGCTATTTAATGTCACAGGTGGGTCCCCCCCAGTGCTCACTAATGCATTGGGTCCCTCCCATTATGCACTCTCACAGGCGGGTCCTTCCCACTACTCACTGCAGAGGAGCATCCCTGCCCCTGCTCACTGACACATTGGGACTATCCCAGTGTTTGCTGTCAAGGGGGGTCCCTCTCAGTCCTTACTGCTCTCTCTCTCTCTTCACTTAAAACAATAGTGTCCAGCCCACTATTCACTCTCACAGGAGGGTCCCTACCACTATTTACTGTTACAGTGAGGTCGCTTCCACTCCTGTCTCATTTGGTCCTTACTGCTCACTATCATAGGTGGGTCCCTCTCAATGCTCACGGACACATTGGGGCCCTCCAAGTACTCACTGTTGAAAGTGGGTCCCTCCCACTACTCACTCCCACACTGGGTCCCTCCAATAGTGCCTGTCACAAGTGGGTCCCTTCCACTGCTCACTGACACATTAGGTCCCTCTCATTATTCACTGTCACTGTGGGGTCTCTCCCACTACTCACTCATCCATTGGGTCCCTCCAATTATGCCTGTCACAGCCGGGTTCCTCTCACTGCTCACTGGCACATTGGTTCCTGGCCATTATTCACTGTCATAGGGAGATCCCACCAAATAGTGACACTTTGAGTACCTCACAAGATTTTGTCACAGTGGGATCCTGCGCACTACTCACTCACACTTTGGGTCCCTCCTACTATGTCTGTCACAGGCCTGTCCCTCCATCTGCTCACTGACACATTGGGTCCCTCCTACTATTCCCTGTCTAAGAGAGGGAAGTCCCTCTCAATACTTAACTGTTCTCTCAGCCTATACACTGAACACGTTTGGGCCATTCCTATTACTTCACTATCACAGGCGAGTTCCTCCCACTATTTACTGTCACTGTGGGATCCTCCCACTGTTGAATGTCCCATGAAGGCCCCACTACTCACCCTCACAGACTGGTTCCACTCACTGCTCACGGACACATTAGGGCCCTCCAAGTACTCACTGTTGTAGGTGGATCCCTCCCACTATACACTGAGACAGGTGGGTCCCTCCCACTGCTCGATAAGACATTGATTCCCTCCCACTATTCACTTTCACAGTGGGGTCCCTCCCACTACTCAGTGCCACATTGTATCCCTGGCACTATTAAATGTCACACTGGGGACCCCCCCCACTCCCTCACACATTGGGTCCCTCCCACAATGCCTGTCACAGGTGGGTCCTTCCCATGGCTCACTGACAGGTTTGGATCCTCCCACTATTCACTGTTTTGGGGGAGTCCCTCTCACTATTCACTGGTATCTCCTACTATTCTCTGAATACATTTGGGTTCCTTCCAGTATTCCTTCTCAAGGGAGGGTCTCTCCCACTGCTCAATGACACACTAGGTCCCTCCCACCATTCACTGTCACAGGAGGGTCCCTCCCACTACTCACTGTCACAGGAGTGTCCCTCCCACTGCTCACTGACACATTGGGAGCATCCCACTATTTACTATCAAAAAGGGGTCCCTATCAGTAGATACTCATTTGTTCTCCTATTCACTGAACACATTTGGTTCCTTCACACTATTCAGTATCTCAGGCAGGTCCCTCCCACTAGTTACTGTCAAAGTGGGGTCCCTCCACTCTACTCACTGTCATATTTGGTCCCTACTACTCTCTTTCACAGGCATTTCCCTCCCAGTGCTCACTGACTCATTGGGGCCCTCCAAGTACTCACTGTCCCAGGTGGATCCCTTCAATATACACTGTCACAGGTGGGTCCCTTCTACTGCACGCAAACACAATGGGTCATTCCCATTATTTGCTGTCACAGTCAAGTTCCTCACACTACTCAGTGACACACTGGGTACTTCCTGGTATTCACTGTCATAGTGGAGTCCCCACCACTACTCACTGGCACATTGGGACCCACCCACTCTCTCTCTCACAGGTGTGTCCCTCCCTCTGCTCACTGACACATTAGGTCCCTCCCACTATTTACTGTCACAGGTAGATCCCTTAGAATATTCACTGTAACAAGTGGGTCCCTCCCACTATTCACTGTTGGGGGGGGTCCCTCTCAGTACTTACTGGTCTCTTTCCTTATTCACAGAACACATTTGGGTTCCTCCCACTATTCACTACAATAGGCGAGCCCCTCCCACAATTCACTGTCTCATTGGGTTCCTACAACTCACTTTCACAGGTGGAGCCTTCCCAGTGCTCACTGACATTTGGGGCCCTCCTACTACTCACTGTCACAAATGGGTCTCTACCACTGCTCACTAACATATTAGGTCCCTCCGATTATTGACTGTCACAGGAGGGTCTCGCCCAATGCTCACTGACACACAGGGACTGTCTCACTACTTACTATCAAAGAGGGGTACTTATCAGTCCATACTCATCTGTCCACCTATTCACTAAACAAATTTGGGTCCTTTGATAGTGAGTACTAGGGACTAAATGTGACAGTGAGGATTGGAACGGACCCCACTGTGACAGTAAATAGTGGGAGGGACCCTCCTATAATAGTGAATAGTGGGAGGGACCCTAGTGTTTTCAGTGAATAGGGGGAGATAGCAGTAAGTACTGAGAGGGACACCAACTATACAGGGAATAGTGGGACAGTCCCAATGTGTCAGTGAGCAGGGGGAGGGATGCTCCTCTGCAAGTGAGTAGTGGAAGGGACACGGCTGTGACACTGAATGGTGGGAGGGACCCAATGTGTCCGTGAGCACTGGAAGGGACACACCTATGACAGAAATAATTGGAGGGACCCAAAGTGTCAGTGAGTAGAGAGAGATACCCCACTGTGAGAGTGAATAATTGGATGGACACAATGTATCAGTGAGCAGAGGGAGGGAACCACCTCTGAAAGACATAGTAGGTGGGTCCCAATGTTTGAGTGAGTAGAGGTGGGGACCCCACTGTGAGAGTGAATACTGGGAGGTACGCAATGTGTCATTGAGTGGTGGATGGGTTTGACTGTGATGGTGAATAATGGGAATGACTCTTTGTGTTAGTGTGCAGTGGGAGGGACCTATCTGTGACAGTGTATAGAGGGAGGGATCCACCTTCAACAGTGAGTACTTGGAGGGCCCCAATGGGTCAGTGAGCATTGGGAGGGAAACACCTGTGAGAGTGAGTAGGAGGGGCCAAATATGACAGTGAGTATTGAAGGGACCCCCCTTTGACAGTAAATAGTGGGAGGGACCCAAATGTGTTCAGTGAATAGGGGCAGAGACCAGTGAGTAGTAAGAAGGACCCCCCCATTTGACAGTTAATTTTGGGACGGTTCCAATGTGTCAGTGAGCAGTTGGAGGGACCATCCTGTGACAGTGAGTAGTGGGAGGGACCCAATGTGTCAATGAGCAGTTGGAGGGACCCACCTTTGCCAGGCACTATGGGAGGACCCAATCTATGATTGAGTAGTGGGAAGGACTCCACTGTGACAATGAATAGTGGGAGGGACTCACCCTTGATATTGAAGAATGGGAGGAACCCAACTGTATTCAGAGAATAGTAGTAGAGACCAGTGATTAGTGAGGAGACCCTCCCACTTTCACCATCAATAACAGGAGGATCCTAATGTGTCAGTGAGTCATGGGAGGGACCCAACTGTGACAAGCACTGTGAGAGGGACCAAATGGGGAGGGAGTAGTGAGAGGAACCCCAGTGTGACATTTAATAGTGGGAGGGATCCAATATGGCACTGAGTAGTGGGAGGGGCCCCACTGTGACAATGAATAGTGGGAAGGATCCAATGTGTTATTTAGCAGTGGGAGGGAACCACATGTGGCAGTGTATAGTGGGAAGAATCCACCCCCAACAGTGAGATCTTGGAGGGGACCAATGTGTACGTGAGCATAGGGTGGCAACTGCCTGTGAGAGTGATTAGTACAGACCTAATGTGACAGTGAATAGTGGGAGGGACCCCATTGTGACAGTAAACAGTGGAAAGAACCCGCCTGTGATATCAAAAAGGTGCAAGGGCCCCAAATGAGTTCAGTGTAAAGGTGGAGAGAACCGTAAGTATTGAGAGGGACCCTCCCTTAGTGAATAGTGAGAGGGACCCACTATGTTAGGGAGCATATGGCCTGAAAAGCCTGTGACAGACATAGTGGGAAGGACCTATGTGTGAGTGAGTAGTGGGCAGGACACCACTGTGACTGTAAATCATGGGAGGTACCCAATGTATCACTGAGTATTGGGAGGGACCCCATTATGAAATTGGAAATTAGGCAGGACCCAATGTGTCAGTGATCAGTGAGAGGGACCTGCCTGTGACAGGCATAACTGGAGGTACCCAATGTGTGAGTGAGTAGTGAGAGGGACTGCACTGTGACAGTGAATAATGGGAGGGACCCAATGTGTTAGTGAGCAGTGGGAGGGACCCACCTATGATAGTAAATAGTTGGAGGGATTCACCTGTAACAGTGAGTAGTAACAGGGGCCCAATGTGTCAGTGACCACTAGGAGAGCCCCACAAGTGAAAGTGAGTTGTAGGGAACAATGTGACAGTGAATAGTGGGAGGGACCCAACTATGGTAGTCAATTGTGGGAGGGACTCAAAAGTGTTCTGTGAATAGGTGGAGAGACCAGCAAGTAGTGGGAGGGACCCCACTGTAACAGTGAAAAATGGAACCACTCTTGGTAGTGAATAGTGGGAAGATCCAAAATGTATTCAGAGAATAGAAGGAGAGAACAGTGATTAGTGAGAGAGAACTCCCCTTTGACAGTGAATAATGGGAGGATCCCAATGTGTTAGTGAGTCGTGGGAGGGACCCAATGTGTGATGAAGTTGTGGGAGAGACCTGACTGTGATAGTCATAATTGGTGGGCTCAAATGTGGTGAGTGAGTAGTGGGAGGGACTTCACTGTGACAGTAAATAATGGGAGAGACCCAATGTCTTAGTGAGAAGAGGGAGGGACCCATCTATGACAGTAAATAGTGGGAGGGATCCACCTGTGACAATAAGTAGTTGGAGGACCCCAAATGTCAGTGAGCACTGGGAGAGCCCCACCTGTGAGACTGAATTGCAGGGACCTAATGTGAGAGTGAATAGTGGGAGGGGCCCAAACATGTTCTGTGAGTATGGGGGAGAGACCAGTAAGTACTGAGAGGGAGGCCCCACTTCCACAGTGAATAGTAGAAGGGACCCACCTGTGACAGTAAATAGTTGGAGGGAATAGTGGGAGGGTCCCACTGTGACAGTAAATAGTTGGAGTGAATAGTGGGAGGGTCCCAATGTGTCAGTGAGCAGTGGGAGAATCCTACCTGTGACAGTGAATAGTGGGAGATATCTACCTGTGACAGGCAATAGTGGAAGGGACCCAATGTGTCAGTGAGCACAGGGAGGCACCCGCCTATGAAGGACATAGTGGGTAGGTCCCAATATGTGAGTGAGTAGTGGTGGGGAACCCACTGTGATAGGAAATTCTGGGAGTTAACCATTGTGTGAATGAATAGTAGATGGGACTCAACTGTGACAGTGAATAGTGGGAAAGACCCATTGTGTTAGTGTACAGTGGGGGGGACCCACCTGTGACAGTGCATAGTGGGAGGGATCCACCTTCGACAGTGAGTATTTTGAGGGCCCCAATGTGTCAGCGAGCATTGCAATGGAAATTCCTGTGGGAGTGAGGAGGAGGGACCAAATATGACAGTGAGTAGTGGGAGGGACCCCCCCCTTTGACAGTATATAGTGGAAGGTAACCGCCTATGAGAGTGAATAGTGAGAGGGGCCCAAATATGTTCAGTGAATAGGGGAACAGACCAGTATCAACTGAGAGGGACTGCCCCTTTGATAATAAATAGTGGGATGGTCCCAGTGTGTCAGTGCGAAGTGGGAGGGTCTCTCCTGTGACAGTGAGTAGTGAGAGGGCCCTGTCTGTGACAGTGAGTGGTGGGTGAGACCCACTGTGACAGTAAATAGTGGGAGGGACCCACCATTGATAGTGAGTAGTGGGAGGAACCCAAATGTGTTCAGAAAATAGTAAGAGAGACCAGTGAGTAGTGAGAAGGACTCCCGCTCCCACCCCCCTCCTTTGACAGTGAATAATGGGAGGTCCCCAATGAGTCAGTGAGCAGTGGGAGGGACCCGCCTGTGATAGGCATAGTGAGAAGGACCCAATGTGTGAGTGAGGAACAGAAGGGACCCCAGTGTGGTATTTAATAGTGGGAGGGATCCAGTGTGGCACTGAGTAGTGGGAGGGACCCCACTGTGACAGTGAATAGTGGGAAGGACCCAATGTGTGAGGGAGTAGAGTGAGGGACCCCAGTGTGACGTTTAATAGCAGGAGGGATCCATGTGGTACTGAGTAGTAAGAGGGACCCCACCATGACACTGACTAGTGGGAAGGACCCAATGTTTTAGTGAGCACTCGGAGGGACCCACCTGTGGCAGTGGGGAGGGATCCACCTGCAAAAGTGAGTATTTGTAGTGCCCCAATGTTTCCATGAGCATATTGTGGGACCTGCTTGTGAGAGTAATAGGGATTTCATGTGACAGTGAATAGTGGGAGGGCCCCCACAGTGACAGTAAATAGTGGGAGCAACCCACCTATGATAGTGAAATAGTGGGAGTGGCCCAAAGGAGTTCAGTGTATAGGCGGAGAGACCAATAAGTATTGAGAGGGATCCCTTAGAGAGTGAATAGTGAGAGGGACCCAATGTGTGAGTGAGCAGATGGAGGGACAGGCCTGTGATAGAGATAGTGGGAGGGACCCAATGTGTGAGTGAGTAGTGGGGGAGACAACACTGTGACAGTAAATCGTGGGAGGTACCCAATATGGCAATGATTATTGTGAGGGACTCCACTATGACAGTGGAAAGTGGGCACGATCTATGTGTCAGTGAGCAGTAGGAGGGACCCGCCTGTGGCAGGCATAATTGGTGGGGCCTAATGTGCGAGTGAGTACAGGGAGGGACCCCACTGTGACAGTGAATACTGGGAAGGACCCCCTGAATTAGTGAGCAGTGGGAGGGACCCACCTGTGGCAGTGTATAACGGGAGGGACCCAATGTGTCCATGAGCATTTGGAGAGACCTGCTTGTGACAGTGAGTAGTAAGAACCAAATGTGACAGTGAGGAGTGGAAGCGACCCCACTGTTACAGTAAATAGTGGGAGGGACCATCCTATGATAGTGAGTAGTAGTGTTTTCAGTGAATAGAGGGAGAGAAAACGAAGTACTGAGAGGGACCCCCTGCTTTGGAGCCAATAGTGGAATGGTCCCAGTGTGTCAGTGAGCAGGGGGAGGGATGCTCCTGTGAAAGTGAGTAGTGGGAGGGATCTGCCTGTGACACTGAATGGTGGGACGGACCCAATGTGTGAGTGAGAAGTGGGAGGGACCTGACTGTGACAGGCATGATTGGAGGGACCCAATGTGTGAGTAGTGGTGGGGACCCCACTGTGACGGTGAATAATGGGAGGTACCCAATGTGTCACTGAGTAGAGGGAGGAAATTGACTGTGACAGTGAATACTGGGAATGGCCCTTTGTGTTAGTGTGCAGTGGGAGGGAACCACCTGGAACAGTGTACAGTGGGAGGGATCCACCTGCGACAGGAGTACTTGGAAGGTCCCCAATGTGTCTGTGAGCATTAGGAGGCAAAAGCCTGTGAGACTGAGTAGCAGGGACCATTTATGATAGTGAGTATTGGAGGTAACCCTCTTTGACCATAAATAGTAAGAGGGAACCACCAGTGATAGTGAATAGTGGAAAGGACTCAAATGTGTTTAGTGAATAGGGGGACAGACCAGTACCTACTGATAGGGACCCTTTTTGATAGTAAACAGTGGGATGGTCCCAATGTGTCAGTGAGCAGTGGGAGGGACCCTCCTGAGACAGTGAATGGTGGGAGGGCCTCAATGTGTCAGTGAACAGTGGGAGGGACCCACGTGTGACAGTGAATAGTGGGAGGGACCAAAATGTGACAGTGAATAGTAGGAAAGACACAATGTTTCAGTGAGCAGAGGAAGGGAACCATTTCTGTAAGACATACTGAGTGGATTGTATTGTGCGAGTGAGTAGTGGTGGGGACCCCACTGTGAAAGTAAATACTGGGAGATGCCCAATGTGTCACTGAGTAGTAGATTGGACTCGACTGTGACAGTGAATAGTGGGAATGACCATTTGTGTTAGTGTGTAGTGGGAGGGACCTACCTGTGACAGTGTATAGAGGGAGAGATCCACCTTTGACAGTGAGTACTGGGAGGGCCCTAATGAGTCAGTGAGGATTGGGAGTGAAACGCCTGTCAGAATGAGTAGTAGGGACCAAATATGACAGTGAGTAGTTGAGGGGGGGGACCCCCGTTTTGCAGTAAATAGTGGGAGGGACCCACTTGTGATAGTGAATAGTGGAAGGGACTCAGGTGTGTTTAGTGAATAGGAGGAGAGATAAGAATCTACTGATAGGGACCTCTTTTGATAGTAAATTGTCTGAGGGTCCCAATGTTTCAGTGAACAGTGGAAGGGACCCTCCTGTGACAGTGAGTAGTGGGAGGGACCTGCCTATGACATCGATGGTGGGAGGGACCCAAAGTATGAGTGAGAAGTGGGAGGGACCCCCCCTGTGACAGGTATAGTTGGAGGGACTCTATGTGTGAGTGAGTAGTGGGAGGGACCCCACTGTGACAGTAAAAAGTGGGAGGGACCCGCATTGATAGTGAATAGTGGGAGGAACCCAAATGTATTCAGAAAGTAGTAGGAGAGATCAGTGATTACTGAGAGGGACCCCCCCTTTACAGTGAATAATGGGAGATTCCCAATGTGGCAGTGAGCAGTGGGAGAGATCTGTCTATGACAGGTATAGTTGGAGGGACCCAATGTTGTGTGAGTAGTGGGAGGGACAACACTGTGACAGTAAAAAGTGGGATAGACCCGCCCTTGATAGCGAATAGAGGGAGGAAACCAAATGTGTTCAGCGAATAGGAGAGACCAGTGATTAGTGAAAGAGACTCTCCTTCTTATACGGTGAATAATGGGAGGGACCCAATGTGTCAGTGAGCAGTAGGAGGGACACGCCTGTGACTGTAAGTAGTGGGAGGGACCCGCCCTTGAGAGTGAATAATGGGAGGAACCTAAATGTATTCAGAGAATAGTAGGACAGACCAGTGAGTAGTGAGAGGGACCCCAAAATTTTACAGTGAACAATGGGAAGTTCCCAAAGTGTCAATGAGCTATGGAGGTGTCCAATCTGTGACAGGCATAGTGGGAGGGACCCAATGTATGAGGGAGTAGTGGGAGGAATCCCGGTGGGAAATTTAATAGTCGGAGAGATCCAATGTGACACTGAGTTGTGGGAGGGACCCCTCTCTGACAGTATATAGTGGGAGGGACCCGCCTATGAGAGTGAATAGTGAGAGCAACCCAAATATGATCCGTGAATAGGGGGACAGACCAGTATCTACTGATAGGGACTGCCCCTTTGATAATAAATAATGGAACGGTCCCAATGTGTCAGTGCGAAGTGGGAGGATCCCTCCTGTGACAGTGAGTAGAGAGAGGGCCATGCCTGTGACAGTGAGTGGTGGGAGGGACCCACTGTGACAGTAAATAGTGGGAGGGACCGTCCTATGATAGTGAGTAGTAGTGTTTTCAGTAAATAGGGGAGAGAAAACGAAGTACTGAGAGGGACCCCCTGCTTTGGAGCGAATAGTGGGATGGTCCCAATGTGTCAGTGAGCAGGGGGAAGGATGCTCCTGTGAAAGTGAGTAGTGGGAGGGTTCCACCCATGACACTGAATGGTGGGATGGACCCAATGTGTGAGTGAGAAGTGGAGGGACCCGACTGTGACAGGCATAATTGCAGGGACCCAATGTGCAAGAGTAGTGGTGGGGACCCCTCTGTGATGGTGAATAATGGGAAGTATGCAATGTGTCACTGAGCCGTGGGAGGGTCTTGACTGTGACAGTGAATACTGGGAATGACCCTTTGTGTTAGTGTGCAGTGGGAGGGACCCACCTGTGACAGTGTATAGTGGGAGGGATCCACTTGTGACAGGGAGTACTTGGAGAGTCCCCAATGTGTCAGTGAGCATTGAGAGGGAAACACCTGTGAGACTGAGTAGTAGGGACCCAATGTGCAAGTGAGTAGTGGTGGGGAACCCACTGTGAGAGTGAATACTGGGAGGTACCCAATGTGTCACTGAGTAGTAGATTGGACTCGACTGTGACAGTGAATAATGGGAATGACCATTAGTGTTAGTGTGCAGTGGGAGGGACCTACCTGTGACAGTGTATAGAGGGAGGGATCCACGTTCGACAGTGAGTACTTGGAGGTTCCCAATGAGTCAGTGAGCATTGGGAGTGAAGGGCCTGTGAGAGTGAGTAGTAGGGACCAAGTGTATAGAGGGAGGGATCCACCTTTGACAGTGAGTACTTGGAGGTTCCCAATGAGTCAGTAAGCTCTGGGAGTGAAGGCCCTGTGAGAGTGACTAGTAGGGACCAAATATGACAGTGAGTATTGGGGGGGAACCCGTTTGACAGTAAATAGTGGGAGGGACCCCCTTGTGATAGTAAATAGAGGAAGGGACCCAAGTGTGTTTACTAAATAGGAGGACAGACAAGAATCTACCGATAGAGACCCCTTTTGAAGGTAAATAGTGGGAGGGTCTGAATGTGTCAGTGAACAGTGGAAGGGACCCTCCTATGACAGTGAGTAGTGGGAGGGACCTGCCTATGACATCGATGGTGAGAGAGACCCAATGTGTCAGTGAGCAGTGGGAGGGACTCCCCTGTGACAGGTATAATTGGAGGGACTTTATGTGTGAGTGAGTAGTGGGAGAGACCCCACTGTGATAGTAAAAACTGGGAGAGACCCGCCCTTGATAGCGAATAGTGGGAGGAACCCAAATGTGTTTAGTGAACAGTAGGAGAGACCAGTGATTAGTGAGAGAGACCCTCACCCTTTTATAGTGAATAATAGGAGGGATCTAATGTATCAGTGAGCAGTGGGAGGGACCCACGTGGGAATGTAAATACTGGGAGGGACCCCACTGTGACACTGAATAGTGGGAAGGAACCAGAGTGTTCTTGAGAACTCAAAGGGACCCACCTGTGGCAGGGTATAGTGGGAGGGATCCACCTGCAACAGTGACTACTTGGAGGTCTCCAATGTGTCCATGAGCATTGGGTGGGACCTGCCTGTGAGAGTGAGTGGTAGGGATGTACTGTGACAGTGAATAGTGGGAGGGACCCCACAGTGACAGTAAATAGTGGGAGGTACCCGCCTGTGATAGTGAAAGGGTGGGAGTGGCCCAAAGAGTTCAGTGTATAGGCGGAGAGAACAGCATGTATTGAGAGGGACCCTCCCATACACTGTGAATAGTGAGAGGGAGCGAACATCTGAGTGAGCAGATAGCAGGACAGGCGTATGACACACAGGGTGGGAGGGACTCAAGGTGTGAGGAGTAGTGGGTGGGACACCACTGTGACAAAATTGTGTGAGGTACACAATGTGTAACTGAGTACTGGGAGGCACCCTACTGTGTCAGTGAATAGTGAGCAGGACCCAGCACGTCAGTGAGCAGTGAGAGGGACCCGCCTATGACAGGCATTGTGGGAGGGACTCAATGTGTGATGGAGTAGTGGGAGAGACCCGACTGTTACAGACATAATTGGTGGGACCCAATGTGGTGATTGAGTAGTGGGAGGGACCCCACCATGACAGTATATAATGGGAGAGACCCGATGTGTTAGTGAGAAGAGGGAGGGACCCACCTGGGATGTAAATAGTGGGAGGGATCCACCTGTGACAATGAGTAGTTGTAGGGCCCCATATGTTAGTGAGCATTGGGAGGCACTCACCTGTGATAGTGATATATAGCGACCAAATGTGACAAGATTGGAAGGGACCCCACTGTCAAATTAAATAGTGGTAGAGACCCTCTTGTAATAGTGAATAGTGGGAGGGACCTTAGTGTTTTCAGTGAATAGGGGGAAAGAGCAGTAAGTACTGACAGGGTCCCCCTTTACAGCGAAGAGTGGGCTGGTTCCATTATGTCAGTGAGGACTGGGAAGGATGCTTCTTTGCAAGTGAGTAGTGGGAGGGACATGGCTGTGACAGGCATAATTGCAGGGACTCACTACATGAGTGAGTAGTGGGAGGGACCCCACTGTGACAGTGAAAAAAGGGACGGACACAATGTGTTAGTGAGCAGTAGGAGGACCCGCCTGTGAGAGTGAGTTTTAGGGACCCAGTGAGAAACTGAATAGTGGGAGGAGCTGGGCTGTGACAGTAAATGGTGGGAGGGACCCGCCTGTGGTAGTGAATTGTGGGCCGGACTCAAATGTGTTCTGTAAATAGAGGGAGAGACAGGTAAGTAATGAGAGGGACCCCCGCTTCAACAGTGACTAGTGGGAGGGTCCAAGTGTTTCAGTGA
>NW_003852625.1:221534-223219 GCF_000181295.1 Otolemur garnettii
TGTTTCAGTGAGCAGTGGGAGGAGCCTCCTGTGACAGTGAGTAGAGGGAGGAACCTGCCTATGACATCGATGGTGGGAGGGACCCAAAGTGTAAGTGAGCAGTGGGAGGGACACGTCTGTGACAGGTATAGTTGGAGGGACTCTATGTGTGTTTGAGTAGTGGGAGAGACCCGACTGTGACAGTAAAAAGTGGAAGGGACCCGCCCTTGATAGTGAATAGTAGGAGGAACCCAAATGTATTCAGAGAATAGTAGGAGAGACCAGTAATGAGTGAGAGGCCCCCCCTCCTTAGACAGTGAATAATGGGAGGTTCCCAATGTGTCAGTGAGCAGTGGGAGAGACCTGCCTATGACAGGTATAGTTGGAGGGACCCAGTGTGTTAGTGAGTAGTGGTGGGGACCCCACTGTGACAGTAGAAAGTAGGAGGGACCTGCCCTTGATAGTGAACAGTGGGAGGAATACAAATGTTTTCAGAGAATGGTAGGAGAGACCAGTGATGTGTGAGAGGGACCCCCCTCTTTGACAGTGAACAATGGGAGGTTCCCAATGTCTCAGTGAGCAGTGGGAGGGACCTACTTATGGCAAGTATAGTTGGAGGGACCCAAAGTGTGAGTGAGTAGTGGTGGGGACCCCACTGTGACAGTGAATAATGAGAGGGACCCAATGTGTCACTGAGAGTGGATAGGACTCAACTGTGACAGTGAATAGTGGTAATGACCATTACTGTTAGTGTGCAGTGGGAGGGACCCACCTGTGACAGTGTAGAGTGGGAGGGATTTACCCGTGACAGGGAATACTTGGAGGACCCCATTGTGTCAGTGAGCATTGGGAGGGAAACGCTTGTGAGAGTGAGTAGTAGGGAAAAATTTAACAGTGAGTAGTGGGGGAACCCCCTTTGACAGTAAACAGTGGTGATAGTGAACGGTGGAAGGGACCCAAGTGTGTTTAGCAAATAGGGGGACAGATTAGTATCTACTGATAGGGACCCCTTTTGATAGTGAATAGTGGGACGGTCCCAATGTGTCAGTGAGCAGTGGAAGGACCTTCCCATGACAGTGAGTAGTGGGAGGGACCCCCTGTAACAGTAAATGTTAGGAGTGATCCAGTGTGTCAGTGAGTAGTGGGAGGGACCCGCCTCTGACAGGTATAGTTTGAGGGACCTTATGTGTGAGTAAGTAGTGGGAGGGATCCAATGTGACACTGAGTAGTGGGAGGGACCCTACTGTGACAGTTACTAGTGGGAAGCACCCAATGTGTTAGCGAGCAATTGGAGGGACCCACCTGTGGAAGTGTAGAGTGGGAGGGATCAACCTGCAATGGTGAGTCCTTGGACAGCACCAGTGTGTCCGTAAGCATTAGGAGGGACCCACCTGTGAGAGTCAGTTGTAGGGACCTTATGTGACAGTAAATAGTGCAAAGGACCCAATGTGTCACAGAGTAGTTGGAGGGACCCCACTGTGACAGTGAATTGTGGGAGGAACCCAAGGTTTTAGTGAGCATTGGGAGGGACCCACCTGTGACAGTGAATATTTGGAGGGACCCAATGTGTCTCTGAGCATTGGGAGGCACCTGGCTGTGAGACTGAGTAGAAAGGACCCAATGTGAGAGTGAATATTGAGAGAGACCCCAGAATGACAGTAAAAAGTGCCAGGGACCCGCCTGAGATAGTGAATAGTGGAAGGAAA
>NW_003852625.1:223288-231378 GCF_000181295.1 Otolemur garnettii
CCCCCCCCCTTTTGACAGTGAATAGTGAGAGGATCCCAATGGTCAGTGAGGAGTAGGAGAAGGGCTCCTGTGACAATAAGTAGTGGGAGGAACCAGCCTGTGACAGGGAACAGTGGGAGGCACCCAGGTGTCACTCAGTAGTCGGAGGGACCTGACTATGACAGTGAATAGTGGGAAAGACCAAATGTATTACTGAGCAGTGGGAGGGACCCAGGTGTCACTGAGTAGTAGCAGGGACCTGACTATGACAGGGAATAGTGGGAAAGACCAAATGTATTACTGAGCGGTGGGAGGGACCCACCTGTGACAGTGAATAATGGGCGGGATACAACTGTTACAATGAATAGTTGGAAGGACAAAATGTGTCAGTGAGCATTGGCAAGGACCTGCCTGTGAGAGTGAGAAGTAGGGACCCAATATGACAGTGAATAGTGGGAGGGACCCAAATGTGTTCAGTGAATAGGAGAGACCAGTGAGTACTGAGAGGGAACCCCCTTTGACGGTGAATATTGGGATGGTCCCAATATTTCAGTGAGTAGTGGAAGGGACCCTCCTGTGACAGTGAGAAGTGAGAGGAACCCGGCTGTGATGGGTATAGTTGGAGGGATACAGTGTGTCAGTGACTAGTGGTCTGAATCCTACTGGACAGTAAATAGTGGCAGGGACTTGCCTGTGATAGTAAATAGTTGCAGGAACCCAGTGAATAGTAGGAGAGACCAGTGAGTAGTGAGAGGCATCTCCCTCTTTGAAGTGAACAGAGGGAGGTTCCCAATGTGTCAGTAAGCAGTGGGAGATACCCTCCAGTGACAGTGCGTAGTGCCAGGGACCTACCAGTGACAAGTGAATGCTGGGAGGAATCCAATGTGTGAGTGAGTAGTGGGAGGGACCTGCCTTTGACATCTAATAATGGGAGGGAGCCAAGTGTGCGGGACCCCACTGTGACAGTAAATACTTGGGAGGACCCAATGTGCTAGTGAGCATTGGGAGGGACCCAATGTGTCAGTCAGGTTTGGGATGGCCCCTCCTGTGAGAGTGAGTAGTAGGGACCCAATGTGACTGTGAATAATGGAAGGGACCCAATGTGTTGGTCAGAAGTAGGAGGGACCCACCTGTGGCAGTGTATAGTGGGAGGGATCCAACTGCAACAATCAGTACTTGGAAGACCCCAATGTGCCCGTGAGCATTGGAGGGACCCACCTTTGAGAGTCAGTACCATAGTAGGGACCTAATGTATCAGTAAATAGTGGGAGGAACCCGCCTGTGATAGTGAACTAGTGGGAGGGCCCCAAATTAGTTCAGTGTATAGGCGGAGAGACCAATTAGTAGTGAGAGAGACCCAATGTGTCAGTGACAGACATAGTGGACCAGCCTCTGACAGACATAGTGGAAGGGAGGCCCCCTTTGACAGCAAATAATGGGACAGTCCCAATGTGTCAGTGTGCAGGGGGAGGGATGGTCCTGTGCAAGTGAGTAGTGGGAGGGACCAGCCTGTGACACTGAATGGTGGGAAGGACCCAATGTGTCAATGGTCAATGAGAGGGACCCGACTGCGACAGGCATAAATGGAGGAACCCCATGTGTGAGTGCGTTGGGATAGTGGGAGGGACCCAATGTGTTAGTGAGCAGTGGAAGGGACCTGCCTGTGGTAGTGAATAGTGGGAGGGACCCAAATGTGTTCTGTGAATGGGGGAGAGACTGGTGAGTACTGAGAGGGAGACCCCACTTCGACAGTGAATAATGGTAAGGACATAGTGGGTGGGTTCCAATGAGTGACTAGTACTGGGGACCCCACTGTGACATACCCAGTGTGTCATTGAGTATTGAGGGGGGCTTGACTGCGACAGCGAATAATGGGAATGACCCATTGTGTTAGTGTGTAGTGACAGGGACCCATTTTTAACAGTGTACAGTGGGAAGAAATATGACAGTGAGTAATTGTTTACTGTCACAGTGGGGTCCCTCCCACTATTCACTGTCACATGAAGTCCCTACTACTCACTCTCACAGGCGGGTCCCACCCAATGCTCCAAACACATGCTCAAGAACACATTGGAACTCTCCAAGTAGTCACTGTTGCAGGTGGATCCCTCCCACTATACACTGCCACAGGTGGGTCCCTCCAACTATTCACTGTTACAATGGGGGTCCTTCCCACTACTCAGTGTCACATTGGATCCCTCCCACTATTTACTGTCACAGTGGGGTCACTCCCACTACTCACCCACACAGTGGTTCTCTCCAACTATACCTGTCGCAGGCGGGTCCCTCCCACTGCTGAATGACACATTGGTTCCCTCCTACCATTCACTGTCACAGGAGGGTCCCTCCCACTGCTCACTGACACATTGGAACCATACCACTATTTAGTATTGAAAGGGGTCCCTATCAGTAGATACTCATCTGTCCTCCTATTCACTAAACACACTTGAGTCCCTTCCACTATTCACTATCACAGGTGGGTCCCTCCCACTCTTTACTGTCTAACAGTGGTCCCCCCAACTACTCATTGTCATATTTGGTCCCTACTACTCACTCTCACAGGCGTTTCACTCCCAGAGCTCACTGACTCATTGGTGCTCTCCAAGTACTCACTGTTCAAGGTGGATCCCTCCCTCTATACACTGTCACAGGTAGGTCCCTCCCACTGCACACTAACACAAATGTTCATTCCCATTATTCACTGTCACAGTCGAGTCCAATCCACTACTCAGTGACACATTGGGCACCTCACACAATTTTGTCACAGTGGTGTCCCACCCACTACTCCTCACACTTTGAGTCCCTCCCACCCGCTCTGTCACAGCCCTGTCCCATCATCTGCTCACTCAGATGTTCGGTCCCTCTCACTATTCACGGTCTAAGGGGGGAGTCCCTCTCAATACATACTGTTCTCTCTGCCTATACACTGAACTCTTTGGGGGCACTCCCACCATTTCACTATCACAGGCGGGTACCTTCCACTATTTACAGTCACAGTGGGGTCCCTCCCACTATTCACTGTCACATTACATCCCTACTACTCACTCTCACAGGCGGGTCCCACCCAATACTCATGGACACATTGGAGCCCTCCAGGTAGTCACTGTTGCAGGTGAATCCCTCCCACTATACACTGCCACAGGTGGGTCCCTCTGACTTCTCAAGAACACATTGCTTCCTTCCCACTATTCACTGTCACAGTGGGGTCCCTCCCACTACTCAGTGCCACATTGGATCCCTCCAACTATTCCATTTCACACTGTAGTCCCTCCCTCTACTCCCTCACATATTGGGTCCCTCCCACTATGCCTGTCACAGGTTGGACACTCCCATGACTCACTGACACACTGGGAACCTTCCATTATTCACTGTAAAACAGGGGACCCCTCTCACTACTCACTGGTCTCTCCCTACTACTCACTCTCACAGGCTTTTCACTCCCAGAGCTCACTGACTCATTGGGGCCCTCAAAGTACTCACTGTCACAGGTGGGTCCCTCCCACTGCACACCAATACAAATGGTCATTCCCATTATTCACTGTCACAGTCAGGTCCCTCCCGCTACTCAGTGACACAATGCATACCTCCCATTATACACTGCCAGAGTGGGGTTCCCACCAGTACTCACTCGCACTTTGGGTCCCTCCAATTATGCCTGTCACAGGCGGGTCCCTTCCACTGCTCACTGACTCTTTGGGATTTTCCTATTATTCACTGTCAAAGGCGGGAGGTCCCTCTCACTACTCACTGGTCTCTCCTATTTTCTGAATACATTTGGGTTCCTCCCACTATTCACTACCATTGGCGGGTCCCTTCCACTATTTACTGTTCACAGTGGGTCCCTCCCACTACTCACTGTCACAGGCGGGGCCCTCTCACAACTCACTGTCACAGGACCCTCTCACTTTGAACTGACACGTTGGGATCGTCCCACTATTTACTATCAAAGGGGCAGTCCCTAGCAGTAGATACTGGTCTGTCCCCCTATTCACTGAACATATATGGCTTCCTCCCATTATTCACTCTAATAGGTGGTGCCTCCCACTATATACTGTCAAAGGGGGGTCCCTCCCACTACTCAGTCATATTTGGTCCCTCCTGATCACACCCACAGGAATTTCCCTCTCAATGCTCACCAACACATTGCGCCCCTCAAAGTACTCAGTGTCAAAGGTGGGTCCCTCCAAGTATACACTGTCACAGGTGAGTCCCTCCCACTGTACACTAACACAGTGGGTCTTTCCCAATAATGACTGTCAGGGTTGAGTCCCATCTACTATTCAGTGACACATTGGGTAACTCCCAGCATTCACTATCACAGTGAGTTCCCCAGCACTGCTCACTCACAAATTGGGACCCACCCACTATGTCCTTCATAGGCGGGTGCCTCCCTGTGCTCACTGACACATTGGTTCCCTTCCACTATTGACTGTCACAGGTGGATACCTCCCACTATTCACTGTCACAGGTAGGACCCACACACTGCTCACTGACACATTGGGACCCTCCCACTATTCACTCTCATAGGTGGATCCCTCCAAATATTTACTGTCATAGGTGGGTCCCACCCAATATTCACTATGGAAGTGGGGGCTCCCTCTCAGTACTTACTGGTCTTTTCCCCATACTCACAGAACACGTTTGGGTCCCTCCCACTATTCACTCTCACATTAGGTCCCAACAACTCAGTCTCACAGGTGGGGCTCTCCCAGTGCTCACTGACATTTGAGGCCCTCCAACTACTCATTGTCACAGGTGGATCCCTCTCACTATTTACTGTCACAGGTGGGTCCCTCCCTCTTCTCACTAACACAATAGGTCTCTCCCATTGTATACTGTCACAGTGGGGTCTCTCCACTACTCACTCACACATTGGATCCCACCAATTTTGCCTGTCACAGTCGGGTCTCTCCCACTACTCTATCAAACAATGGGTCCCTCCCACAATGCCTGTCACAGGCAGGTCCCTCTCACTGCTCACTGACAATCTGGATACTGTCCACTATTCACTGACATAGTGGGGTGCCTCCCAATACTCAGTGACACATTGGGTACCTCACATAATTTTGTCACACCCACCCACTACTCCTCACACTTTGAGTCCCTCTCACCCTGTCTGTCACAGGCCTGTCCTACCATCTGCTCACTTAGACGTTCAGTCCCTCTCACTATTCACTGTCTAAGGGGGGGGGGTCCCTCAATACATGCTTTTCTCTCTGCCTATACACTGAACTCTTTGGGCCACTCCCACCATTTCACTATCACAGGCGGGTTTATCCCCCTATTTACTGTCACAGTGGGGTCCCTCCCACTATTCACTGTCATATAATGTCCCTACTACTCACTCTCACAGGCGGGTCCCACCCAATGCTCATGGACACATTGGAGCCCTCCAAGTAGTCACTGTTGCAGGTGGATCCCTCCCACTATACACTGCCACAGGTGGGTCCCTCTGACTTCTCAAGAACACATTGCTTCCTTCCCACTATTCACTGTCACGGTGGGGTCCCTCCCACTACTCAGTGCCACAGTGGATCCCTCCGACTATTCAATTTCACACTGGAATCCCTCCCTCTACTCCCTTACACATTGGGTCCCTCCGACTATGCCTGTCACAGGTTGGACACTCCCATGGCTCACTGACACATTGGGAACCTCCCATTATTCACTGTAAAGGGGGGGGGTCCCTCTCACTACTCACTGGTCTCTCCTACTATTCTCTGAATACATTTAGGTTCCTCCCATTATTCACTCTCAAGGGGGGGGGGTCCGTTCCACTATTTACAGTCAGTCCCAGGCAGGTCCCTGCCACTGCTGACACATTGGGTCCCTCTCATTATTCACTGTAAAAGGGGGGAGTCTCTCTCAATAATCACTGGTCTCTCCTACTATTCACTGAACACATTTGGGTTCCTCCTACTATTCACTATCAAGGCAGGTCCCTCGCACTTTTTACTGTCAGAATGTGGTCCCTCCCACTACTCACTCACTCATAGAGTCCCTCCAACTATATATATCACAAGCGGGGCCCTCCCACTGCTCACTGACATATTGGGTCCCTCCCACCATCCATGTCATAGGCAGGTCCTTCCCACTACTCACTGTCACAGGAGGGTCCCTCCCACTGCTCACTTACACATTAGGACCCTCCCAATATTTACTGTCAAAAGGGGTCCCTATCAGTAGATTCTCGTCTGTCCTCCTATTGAGGAAACACACTTGGGTCCCTTCCACTATCCACTATCACAAGTTGGTCCCTCCTACCATTTACTGTCAAACGGGGGGTCCCCCCCTAACTACTCACCATCATATTTGGTCCCTACTAATCACTCTCATAAGCTTTTCACTCCCAGAGCTCGCTGACTTATTGGGTCCCTCCAAGTACTCACCATCACAGGTAGGTCCCTCCCGCTGCACACTAACACAAATGGTCATTCTCACTATTCACTGTCACAGACGAGTCCAATCCACTACTCAGTAACACATTGGGTACCTCCCAGTATTCACTCTCACAATGGTGTCGCCACCACTACTCACTCACACAATTCAACCCACCCAGTATGTCTTCAGTGGCGGTTTCCTCCCTCTGCTCACTGACACATTGTGTCCCTCACACTATTCACTGTCACAGGTGGGTCCCTCCCACTATTCTCTGTCACAGGCGGGTCCCTCCCACTGCTCACAGACACATTGGCACCCTCCCACTATTTACTATCAAAAGGGGTCCCTATCAGTAGATTCTCGTCTGTCCTCCTATACACTAAACACATTTGTGTCCCTTCCACTCTTCAATATCACAAGTGGGTCCCTCCGACTCTTTACTGTAAAATGGGGGTCCCCCCCAAACTACTCACTGTCATTTTTTTTTCCTACTACTCACTCTCATAGGCCTTTCACTCCCGGAGCTCACTCACTCACTGGGGCCCTCCAGGTACTCTCTGTCGCAGGTGGATCCCTCCCTCTATACACTGTCACAGGTGGGTCCCTCCCACTGCTCACTAACACAAAGGGTCATTCCCAGTATTCACTGTCACAGTCAAATCCCTCCCACTGCTCAGTGACACTATGCATACCTCCCATTATTCACTGTCAAAGTGGAGTCCCCACCAGTACTCACTTGCACATTGGGTCCCTCCAATTATGCCTGTCACAGGCAGGTCCCTCCCACTGCTCACTGACTCTCTGGGAACCTCCTATTATTCACTGTCAAAGGGGGGGGTCACTCTCACTACTTACTGTCACAGGAGGGAACCTCCCACTTTGAACTGACATATTAGGACCATCTCACTATTTACTATCAAAGGGGCAGTCCCTGTCAGTTGATACTGGTCTGTCCCCCTATTCACTGAACATATTTGGGTCCCTCCCTCTATTCACTCTCATAAGCGGGTCCCTCCTACTATATACTGTCAAAGTGCGGGTCCCTTCCACTTCTCACTGTGATATTTGGTCCCTCCTACCCACTCCCACAGGCATTTCCCTCCAAATGCTCACCGACACATTGGGGCCCTCAAAGTACTCAGTGTCGAAGGTGGCTCCCTCCAACTATACACTGTCACAGGTGGGTACCTCCCACTGTACACTAACACAATGGGTCTTCCCCACTGTTCTCTGTCACGGTTGAGTCCCATCTACTATTCAGTGACACATTGGGTAACTCCTAGGATTCACTATCACAGTGGGTTGCCCAGCACTGCTCACTCACAAATTGGGACCTACCCACTATGTCCTTCATAGGTGGGTGCCTCCCTGTGCTCACTGACACATTGGGTCCCTTCCACTATTGACTGTCACAGATGGATACCTCCCACTAATCACTGTCCCAGTGGGACCCACCCACTGCTCACTGGCACATTGGAACCCTCTCACTATTGACTGTCATAGGTGGATCCCTCCAACTATTTACTGTCACAGGTGGGTCCCTCCTACTATTCACTGTGGAAGTGGGAGCTCCCTCCCATTACTTACTGGTCTCTCTCCTATATTCACAGAACACGTTTGGGTCCCTCCCACTATTCACTCTCACATTAGGTCCCTACAACTCAGTCTCACAGGTGGGGCTCTCCCAGTGCTCACTGACATTTGGGGCCCTCCAACTACTCATTGTCACA
>NW_003852625.1:231398-254626 GCF_000181295.1 Otolemur garnettii
TCACTCTCACATTAGGTCCCTACAACTCAGTCTCACAGGTGGGGCTCTCCCAGTGCTCACTGACATTTGGGGCCCTCCAACTACTCATTGTCACAGGTGGATCCCTCTCACTATTTACTGTCACTGGTAGGTCCCTCCTTCTTCTCACTAACACATTGGGTCTCTCCCATTGTATACTGTCACAGTGAGATCCCTACCACTATTCACTTACACATTGGGTCTGTCCCACTATCTCTGTCATAGGACTGTCCCTCCATCTGCTCACTGACACATTGGGTCCCTCTCACTATTCACTGTCTAAGAAATCCCTCTCAATACTTATTGGTCTCTCTGCCTATACACTGAACTCCTTTGGGCCACTCCCACTATTTCACTATCACAGGTGGATTCCTCCCACTATTTACTGTCACTGTGGGGTCCCTCCCATTATTCACCATCACATGAAGTCCCTACTACTCACTCTCACAGGCGGGTCCCACCCAGTGCTCACGGACTCATTGGGGCCCTCCAAGTACTCACTATTGCAGGTGGATCCATCCCACTATACACTGCCACAGGTGGCTTCCCTCGAGTGCTCACTAAAACATTGGGTCCTTCCCACTATTCACTGTCACGAGGGGGTCTCTCTTACTACACAGTACCACATGGGTCCCTCCCGCTATTAAATGTCTTCCTGGGGTCCCTCACACTACTCACTCATACATTGTGTCCTTCCCACTATTCACTGTCACAGTGTGGTCCCTCCTACTACTCAATGCCACCCTGAATCCCTCCCACTACTCAGTGCCACACTGGATCCCTCCCACTATTAAATGTCACACTGGGGTCCCTCACACTACTCACTCACACATTGGGTCCTTCCCACTCTTCACTGTCACAGTCGGGTCCCTCTCACTGCTCATTGACTCATTGGGAACCTCCCATTATTCACTGTCAAATGGTGGGGGTGTCCTTCTCACTACTCACTGGTATTTCCTACTATTTTCTGAACACATTTGTGTTCCTCCCACTACTCACTATCAATGGCGGGTTCCTCTCACAATTTAAAGTCACAGTGGGTCCCTCCCACCACTCACTTTCACAGGCGAATCCCTCTCACTGCTCTCTGACAAGGTGGATCCTGCCCACTATTCACTGACACAGGGGGGTGCCTCCCAATACTCAGTGACACATTGGGTACCTCATACGATTTTGTCACAGTGGTGTCCTGCCCTCTACTCCTCATGCTTTGAGTCCATCCCACCCTGTCTGTCACAGGTCTATCCTGCCATCTGCTCCCTTAGACGTTCGGTACCTCTCACTATCACTGTCTAAGGTGGGAGGTCCCTCTCAATACATGCTGTTCTCTCCGCCTATACACTGAACTCTTTGGGCCACTCCCACCATTTCATTATCACAGGCCGGTACCTCCCACTACTTACAGTCACAGTGTGGTCCCTCCCACTACTCACTGTCACATTACATCCCTACCACTCACTCTCACAGGCAGGTCCCACCCAATGCTCACAGACTCATTGGAGCCCTCCAAGTAGTCACTGTTGCAGGTGGATCCCTCCCACTACTCAGTGCCACATTGGATCCCTCTGACTATTTACTTTCACACTGGAGTCCCTCCCACTATTCTCTCACACATTGGTTCACTCCAACTATGCCTGTCACAGGTTGGAACTCCCATGGCTCACTGACACATTGGGAACCTCCCATTATTCACTGTAAAACAGGGGGTCCCTCACACTACTCAATGGTCTCTCCTACTATTGCCTGAATATATTCAGGTTCCTCCCATTATTCACTCTCAAGGGCAGGTCCCTTCCACCATTTACAGTCCCAGGCAGGTCCCTGACACTGGTGACACATTGGGTCCCTCCCATTATTCACTCTAAAAGGGGGGAGTCTCTCTCACTAATCACTGGTCTCTCCTACTATTCACTGAACACATTTGGGTTCCTCCTACTATTCACTATCAAGGCGGGTCCCTCGCACTTTTTACTGTCACAATGGGGTCCCTCACACTACTCACTCACACACTGGGGCCCACTAATTTTGCCTGTCACAGTCAGGTCTCTCACACTGCTCCATCACACATTGGGTCCCTCTGACAATGCCTGTCACAGGCAGATCCCTCTCACTGCTCTCTGACAAGCTGGGTCCTCCCCACTATTCACTGATACAGTGGGGTGCCTCCCAATACTCAGTGACACATTGAGTACCTCACACAATTTTGTCGCAGTGGTGTCCCGCCCACTACTCCTCACACTTTGAGTCCCTCTCACCCTGTCTGTCACGGGCCTGTCCCACACTCTGCTCACTTAGACGTTCGGTCCCTCTCACTATTCACTGTCTAAGGGGAGGGTCCCTCTCAATACATGCTGTTCTCTTTGCCTATACACTGAACTCTTTGGGCCACTCCCCACCTTTCACTATCACCGGCGGGTACTTTCCCTATTTACAGTCACAGTGGGTTCCCTCCCACTATTCACTGTCACATTACATCCCTACCACTCACTCTCACAGACGGGTCCCACCCAATGCTCATGGACACATTGGAGCCCTCCAAGTAGTCATTGTTGCAAGTGGATCCCTCCCACTATACACTGCCACAGGTGGGTCCCTCTGACTTCTCAAGAACACATTGCTTCCTTCCCACTATTCACTGTCACGTTGGTGTCCCTCCCACTACTCAGTGCCACATTGGACCCCTCTGACTATTCAATTTCACACTGGAGTCGCTCCCAGTACTCCTTCACACATTGGTTCCCTCCCACTATACCTGTCACAGCTTGGACACTCCCATGGCTCACTGACACACTGGGACTCTCCCATTATTCACTGTAAAACAGGGGATCCCTCTCATTACTCACTGATATCACCTACTATTCTCTGAATACATTTAGGTTCCTCCCATTATTCAAAGGCGGGTCCCTCCCACTCCACTATTTACAGTCCCAGGCAGGTCCCTGCCACTGGTGACACATTGGGTCCCTCCTCCCATTATTCACTCTAAAAGGGGGGAGTCTCTCTCACTAATCACTGGTCTCTCCTACTATTCTCTGAACACATTTGGGTTTCTCCTACTATTCACTATCAAGGCGGGTCCCTCGCACTTTTTACTGTCACAATGGGTTCCCCGCCACTACTCACTCACATTAGAGTCCCTCTGACACTATCTGTCACAGGCGGGTCCCTCCCACTGCTCACTGACATATTGGGTCCCTCCCACCATCCATGTCATAGGCAGGTCTCTCCCACTACCCACTGTCACAGGAGGGTCCCTCCCACTGCTCACTTACACATTGGGACCCTGCCACTATTTACTATCCAAAGGGATCCCTATCAGTAGATTCCTATCTGATCTCCTATTCATGAAACACACTTGGGTTCCTTCCACTATTCACTATCACAAGTGGGTCCTTCCCACTATTTACTGTCAAACGGGGGTCCCCCCCCAACTACTCACTGTCATATTTGGTCCCTTCTACTCACTCTTACAGGCTTTTCACTCCCAGAGCTCACTGACTCATTGGGGCCTTCCAAGTACTCACTGTCACAGTCAAGTCCCTCTCACTACTCAGTGACACCTTGGGTACCTCCCAGTATTCGCTCTCACAGTGGGGGTCCCCACCACTACTCACTCACACAATCCAATCCACTCAGTATATCTTCCAAGGTGGTTCCCTCCCTCTGCTCACTGACACATTGGCACCCTCCAACTATTTACTATCAAAAGGGGTTCCTATCAGTAGATTCTCATCTGTCCTATACACTAAACACATTTGGGTCCCTTCCACTCTTCAATATCACAAGTGGGTCCCTCCCACTATTTATTGTAAAATCGGTTTCCCCCCTCCCCAAACTACTCACTGTCATATTTGGTTCCTACTACTCACTCTCACAGGCCTTTCACTCCCAATGCTCACTGACTCATTGGGGACCTCCATGTATTCACTGTCAAAGGTGGATCTCTCCTTCTATACACTGTCATATGTGGGTCCCTCCCACTGCACACTAACACAAATGGTCATTCCCATTATTCACTGTCACAGTCAAGTCCCTCCCACTACTCAGTGACACCTTGGGTACCTCCCAGTATTCGCTCTCACAGTGGGTTCCCAACCACTACTCACTCGCACATTGGGTCTCTCCAATTATGCCTGTCACAGGCGGGTCCCTCCCACTGCTCACTGACTCTTTGGGAACTTTCTATTATTCACTGTCAAAGGAGGGGGGTCACTCTTACTACTCACTGGTGTCTCCTACTATTTTCTGAACACATTTGGGTTCCTCCCACTATTCACTGCCATTGGTGGGTCCCTCCCACTATATACTGTCACAGTGGGTCCCTCCCACCACTCACTGTCACAGGTGGGGCCCTCTCACCACTCAGTGTCACAGGAGGGACCCTCCCACTTTGAATTGACACATTGGGACCGCCCCACTATTTATTATCAAAGGAGCAGTCCCTATCAGTAGATACTGGTCTGTCCTCCTATTTACTGGAAATATTTGGGTCCCTCCCTCTATTCACTTTCATAGTTGGGTCCCTCCCACCATATACTGTCAAAGTGGGGGTCCCTCCCACTACCGACTGTCATATTTGGTCCCTCCTGCTCACTCCCACAGGAATTTCCCTGCCAATGCTCACCGACACATTGGGGCCCTCAAAGTACTCAGTGTCGAAGGTGGATCCCTCCCACTATGCACTGTCACAGGTGAGTCCCTCCCACTGTACACTAACATAGTGGGTCTTTCCCACTATTCACTGTCACAAGTGGGACCCTACCACTGCTCACTGACACATTGGGACCCTCCCACTATACACTGTCATAGGTGGATCCCTCCAAATATTTACTGTCACAGATGGGTCCCTGCTATTATTCACTGTGGAAGTAGGGCTCCATCTCTGTACTTACTGGTCTCTCCCCCACTTTCACAGAACACGTTTGGGTCCCTCCCACTATTCACTCTCACATTAGGTCCCTACAATTCAGTGTCACAAGTGGGGCTCTCCCAGTGCTCACTGACATTTGGGGCCCTCCAACTACTCATTGTCACAAGTGGATCCCTCCCACTATTTACTGTCACAGGTGGGTCCCTCCCTCTTCTCACTAACACATTGGGTCTCTACCATTATATACTGTCAGAGTCAGGTCTCTCCCACTACTCCATCACACATTGAGTCCCTCCCACATTGTCTGTCACATGTGGGACCCTCTCACTGCTCTTTGGCAAGTTGGGTCCTGCCCACTATTCACTGACACAGTGGGGTGCCTCCCAATACTCAGTGACACATTGGGTACCTCACACAATTTTGTCACAGTGGTGTCCCGCCCACTAATCCTCACACTTTAAGTCCCTCCCACCCGCTCTGTCACAGGCCTGTCCCACCATCTGCTCACTTAGACGTTCGGTCCCTCTCACTATTCACTATCTATGGGGGAGTCCCTCTTAATACATGCTATTCTCTCTGCCTATACCCTGAACTCTTTGGACCACTCCCACCACTTCACTATCACAGGCGGGTACCTCCCCATATTTACTGTCACAGTGGGTTCCCTCCCACTATTCACTGTCACATTACATCCCTACTACTCACTCTCACGTGCGAGTCCCACCCAATGCTCATGGACACACTGGATCCCTCCAAGTAGTCACTGTTGCAGGTGGATTCCTCCCACTATACACTGCCACAGGTGGTTCCCTCTGACTTCTCAAGAACACATTGCTTCCTTCCCACTATTCACTGTCACAGTGACGTCCCTCCCACCACTCAGTGCCACATTGGATCCCTCTGACTATTCACTTTCACACTGGAGTCCCTCCCTCTACTCCTTCACACATTGGTTCCCTCCCACTATGCCTGTCACAGGTTGGAACTCCCATGGCTCACTGACACATTGGGAACCTCCCATTATTCACTGTAAATCAGGGGGTCCCTCTCACTACTCAATGGTCTCTCCTACTATTGCCTGAATACATTTAGGTTCCTCCCATTATTCACTCTAAAGGGCTGGTCCCTTCCACTATTTACAGTCCCAGGCAGGTCCCTGCCACTGGTGACACATTGGGTCCCTCCCATTATTCACTCTAAAATGGGGGAGTCTCTCTCACTAATCACTGGTCTCTCCTACTATTCACTGAACACATTTGGGTCCCTCCCACTATTCGCTATCAAGGGCAGGTCCCTCGCACTTTTTACTGTCACAATGGGGTCCCTCCCGCTACTCACTCACACATTGGTGCCCCACAACTATACCTGTCATAGGCAGGTCCCTCCCACTACTCACTGACACATTGGGAACCTCCCGTTATTCACTGTCAAAGGGGGGGATCCCTCTCAGTAATCACTGGTCTCTCCTACTATTCTCTGAAATCACTTCATTCCTCCTACTATTCACTATCAAGGCGGGCCCCTCCCACGTTTTACTGTCACAGTGGGGTCCCTTGCACTACTCACTCACACATAGAGTCCCTCCAACTATATCTGTCACAAGCGGGTCCGTCCCACTGCCCACTGACACATTGGGTCCCTCCCACCATCGATGTCATAGGCAGGTCTCTCCCACTACTCACTGTCACAGGAGGGTCCTTCCCACTGCTCACTTACACATTGGGACCGTCCCACTATTTACTATTAAAAGGGATCCCTATCAGTAGATTCTCTTCTGTCCTTCTATTCACTAAACACACTTGGGTCCCTTCAACTATTCACTATCACAAGTGGTTCCCTCCCACTATTTACTGTCAAACAGAGGTCCCCCCCCAACTACTCACTGTCATATTTGGTCCCTACTACTTACTCTCACAGGCGTTTCACTCCCAATGCTCACTGACTCATTGGGGGCCTCCATGTACTCAAGGTTGAAGATGGATCCCTCCTTGTATACACTGTCACAGGTGGTTCCCTCCCACTCCACACTAACACAAATGGTCATTCCCACTATTCACTGTCACAGTCAAGACCATTGCACTACTCAGTGACACATTGGGTACCTCCCAGTATTCAGTCTCACAGTGGGGTCCCCACCACTGCTCATTCACACAATCCAACCCACCCAGTATGTCTTTCAGAGGCGGTTCCCTCCCTGTGCTCACTGACACATTGTGTCCCTCCCACTATTTGCTGTCACAAGTGGCTCCCTGCTACTGTTTGCTGACACATTCAGGCCCTCCTACCATTCACTGTCACAGGCTGGTCCCTCCCACTGCTCACTGAAACATTGGGACTGTCCCACTATTTACTATCAAAAGGGGTCCCTATCAGTAGATACTTGTCTGTCCCCCTATTCACTAAACAATTTTTAGTCCCTTCCACTATTCACACTCACTGGCAGTTCCCTCTTACTATTTACTGTCAAAGGGGGTTACCTCCTATACTCACTATCATAAATGGTCCCTACTACTCTGTCTCACAGGTCTTTACCTCCCAATAGTCACTGTCACTTTTGGGACCCTCCAAGTACTCCCTGTCACAGGTGGATCTCTCCCACTATACACTGTCACAGGTGGTTCCCTCCCATTCTATCCTAACATAAAGGGTCATTCCCAGTATTCATTGTCACAGTCAAGTCCCTCCTCCTACTCAGTGACACTTTGGGTATCTCCCATTATTCACTGTCACAGTGGAGTCCCCACCACTACTCACTTGCACATTGGGTCCCCCCAATCATGCCTGTCACAGTCAGGTCCCTCCCACTTCTCACTCACACATTGGGTCCGTCCCACCATTCAGTGTCTCGGGCAGATCCCTCCCACTACTCACTTTCAAAGGAGCATCCCTCCCCCTGCTCAGTGACACATTGGGACCATCCTACTATTCGCTGCAAAGCGGTGGAATCCCTCTCAGTACTTAGTTTCCTGTCCTCCTATTCACTGAAAACACTACTACTCACTATCATAGGATGGTCCCTCCCACTATTTACTGTCACAGTGGCATCACTTCCACTCCTCACTGTCACATTTGGTCCTTACTACTCACTCTCACAAACAGGTCTCTCCAAATGCTCACGGAAACATTGGGTCCCTCCTGTTATACACTGCCACAGGTGGGTCCCTCCCACTGCTCACTAATCCATTGGGTCCTTCCCAGTATTCACTGTCACAGTTGGGTCCTGCCCTGTACTCACTCACACATTGGGTCCCTCCAATTATGCCTGTGACAGGCGGGTCCCTCCTACTCCTCACTGACACATGGGTTGTGTCCACTTTCCACTGTCATAGTGAAGTCCCTCACAATACTCATTGCCACACTCCCACGATTTACTGTCACAGTGTTGTCTTGCCCACTACTCACTCACACATTGGGTCCCTCCCACTATCTCTGTCACAGGCCTGTCCCTGCATCTGCTCACTGACACATTGTGTCCCTCTCACTATTCACTCTCTAAGGGATCCCTCTCAATACTTATTGGTCTCTCCGCCTATACACTGAACTCCTTTGGGCCACTCCCACTATTTCACTATCATAGGTGGGTTGCTCCCACTATTTACTGTCACTGTGGGGTCCCTCCCACTATTCACTGTCACATGAAGTCCCTACTACTCAGTCTCACAGGCGCCTCCCACCCAATGTTCACGGACACATTGGGGCCCTCCAAGTTCTCACTATTGCAGGTGGATCCCTCCCACTGTACACTGCCACAGGTGGGTTCCTCTGAGTGCTCACTGAAACGTTGGGTCCTTCCCACTATTCCCTGTCATGGTGGGGTCCCGCTTACTACTCAGTATCACATGGATCCCTCCCGCTATTAAATGTCCCAGTGGGGTCCCTCCCACTACTAATTGCCACACTAGATCCCTCCCACTATTAAATGTCACCCTGGGGTCCCTCCCGCTACTCACATATGGGTCCCTCTCACTATGTCTGTCACAGAAGAGTCCCTCCCACTGCTCACTGACTCTCTGGGAACCTCCTATTATTCACTATCAAGGAGGGGGGTCACTCTCACTACTCACTGGTCTCTCCTACTATTTTCTGAACACATTTGGTTTCCTACCACTATTGACTACCATTGGAAGGGTCCCTCCACCTATTTACTGTCACAGTGGTTCCCTCCACTCACTGTCACAGGCATAGCCCTCTCTCTATTTAATGTCACAGAAGGGAACCTCCCACTTTTCACTGACACATTAGGACCATCCCATTATTTACTATCAAAGGGGAAGTCCCTGTCAGTTGATACTGATCTGTCCCCCTATTCACTGAACATATTTGGGTCCCTTCCTCTATTCACTCTCATAGGCGGGTCCTTCCTACTATATACTGTCAAAGGGGGGTCCCTCCCACTACTCACTGTCATATTTGGTCCCTCCTAGTCACTCCCACAGGCATTTCCCTCCCAATGCTCACCGACACATTGCGGCCCTCAAAGTACTCAATGTCGAAGGTGGATCCCTCCCACTATACACTGTCACAAGTGGGTCCGACCCACTGTACACTAACACAATGGGTCTTTCCCACTGTTCTCTGTCACGGTTGAGTCCCATCTACTATTCAGTGACACATTGGATAACTCCCAGTATTCACTATCACAGTGAGTTCCCCAGCATTACTCACTGACAAATTGGGACCCACCCACTATGTCCTTCATAGACGGGTGCCTCCCTGTGCTCACTGACATATTGGGTCCCTTCCACTATTGACTATCACAGGTGGATACCTCCCACTATTCACTGTCCCAGTGGGACCCACCCCCTGCTCACTGACACATTGGGACCCTCCCACTATTCACTGTCATCAGTGGATCCTTCCAACTATTTACTGTCACAGGTGAGTCCCTCCTACTATTTACTGTGGAAGTGGGGGCTCCCTCTCAGTACTTACTGTTCTCTCCCCCATACTCACAGAACACGTTTGGGTCCCTCCCACTACTCACTCTCACATTAGGTCTCTACAACTCAGTCTCACAGATGGGGCTTTCCCAGTGCTCACTGACATTTGGGACCCTCCAACTACTCATGGTCACAGGGGGATCCCTCCCACTATTTACTGTCACAGGTGGGTCCCTCCCTCTTCTCACTAACACATTGGGTCTCTCCCATTATATACTATCACGGTGGGGTCCCTCCCACTACTCACACATTGGGGCCCACCAATTATGCCTGTCACCGTCGGGTCTCTTCCACTATTCCATCACACCTTGGTTCCCTCACAAAGTGCCTGTCACAGGTGGGTCACTCCCATGCCTCACTGACACATCGAGATCCTCCTATTATTCACTGTCAAAGTGGGGGGATGTCTCTCTCACTAATCACTGGTCTGTCCTACTATTCTCTAAATATGTTTTGGTTCCTCCCACTATTCACTATCAAGAGTGGTTTCACTTTTCACTGTTACAGTGGAGTCCCTCCCACTACCCACTCACACATAGGGTCCCTCAAACTATACGTGTCATAGGCGGGTCCCTCCCACAACTCACTGACACACTGGGTCACTCCCACCATTCGTTGTCGCAGGCAGGTCCCTGCCACTACTCACTGTTACAGGAAGCTCCCTCCCACTGCTCATTTACATACTGGGGCCATCCCACTATTAACTATCAAAAAGGGGTCCTCTCTGTAGATACTCCCATCTTTCTCCCTATTCACTAAACACACTTGGTTCCCTTCCACTATTCACCAACACAGACGGGTCCCTCCCACTATTTATTGTCCAAGGGGGGGGTCCCCTCCACTGCTCATTGTCATATTTGGACCCTACTACTCCTTCTCACAGGCTTTTCCCTCCCAATGTCCACTGACACATTAAGGCCCCCAAGTACTTACTGACGCAGGTGGATCCTTCCCACTATACAGTGTCACTACTGGGTCCCTCCCACTGTATACTAACAGAATGCATCATTCCCACTATTCACTATCACAGTCGAGTCCCTCCCACTATTCACTGACACATTGGGTACCTCCCACTATTCACTGTCACAGTGGGGTCCCCACCTCTTCTCTCATACTTTGGGAACTACCCACTAGTTCTTTATGGATGGGTCCCTCCCTCTGCTCACTGACACATTGGGTTTTTCCCACTATTTACTGTCACAGGTGGTCCTTCCCACTGCTCGCTGACACACTGTGACCCTCCCACTATTCACTGTCAAAGCAGGGGTCCGTCTCAGTATTTACTGGTCTCTCCCCCTATTCACAGAACACTTTTGGGTCCCTTCCACTATTGACTACCATAGATGGGTCCCTCCCACTATTCACTGTCACATTGGTCCCTACAATTCACTTTCACTGGTGGGGCTCTCCTAGTGGTCCCTGACACATTGGGGCCCTGTTACTACTCATTGTCACAGGTTAATCCCTGTGACTATTTACTGTCACAAGTGGGTCCCTCCCACTGTTCACTAACACATTGGGGCCCTCCCATTATTCACTGCCACAGTGCAGTCCCTCTCACTACTCACTCAAACCTTGGGCCCTGCCAATTATGCCTGTCACAGGCGGGTCCCTCCCACTGATCATGGACACGTTGGGTCCTGCCTACTTTTCACTATCATAATGGGGTCCCTCCCAATGCTCAGTGATACATCGGGTACCTCCCACGATTTACTGTCACAGTGGGGTCCTGCCCACTACTCACTCACACATAAGTCCTTCCCACTATGTTTGTCACAGGCCTGTCAGGCCATATGCTTCCTGACATAGTGGGTCCCTCTCACTATTCACTGTCTAAGGGGGGGTCCCTCTCAATACTTACTGTTCTCTCCACCTTTATGCTGAACTCATTTGGGGCCCTTCCACCTTTTTGATATCACAGGCGGGTTCTTCCCACTGTTTACTGTCACAGTGGGGTCCCTCTCACTATTCACTGTCACATTAGGTCCATACTACTCACTCTCACAGGCAGTTCCTACCCAGTGCTCACATACACATTGGTCCCCTCCAAGTTCTCACTGTTGCAGGTGGATCCCTCCCACTATACACTGCCACATGTGGGTCCCTCCCACTGCTAAATAACACATTGGATCCTTCCCACTCTTCATTGTCACAGTGGGGCACCTCCCACTACTCGGTGCCATATTGGATCCCTCCCACTATTAAATGTCACACTGGGGTTCCTCCCACTATTAAATGTCACACTGGGGTTCCTCCCACTACTCCCTCCCCATTTGGTCCCTCCCACAATGCTTGTCACAGCTGAGTCCCTCCCATGACTCACTGACACATTAGGAACCTCCCATTATTCATGGTCAAAGTGGGAGGGTCCTCCTCACTACTCATTGGTCTCTGCTACTATTCTCTGAATACAGTTGGGTTCCTCCCACTCTTCAATATCAAGGACGAGTCTCTCTCACTATTTACTGTCACAATGGGGTCCCTCCCACTCCTCACTCACACATTGGGTCCCTCCAAGTATACTTGTAACAGGCAGGTCCCTCACTACTCACTGCACGTTGGGTCCCTCCCACCATTTCCTGTTACAGGGAGGTCCCTCCCACTACCCACTGTCACAGGAGGGTCCCTCCCATTGCTCACTGACACATTGGTATTGTTCCACTTTTTACTATCAAAATGGGGTCCCTCACAGTAGATACTGGTCTGTCCTCCTATTCACTAAACACATGCGGGTCCCTCTCTTTATTCACTATCACAGGCAGGTTCCTCCCAGTATTTACTGTCAAAGGGGGGTCCCTCCCACTACTCACTGTCATATTTGGTCCCTACTATTCACTCTCACAGGTGTTTCCCTCCCAGTGCTCACTGACACATTGGGGCCCTACATGTACTCACTGTCCCAGGTGGGTCCCTCCCACTGCACCTTACCACAGTGAGTCATTCCCACTATTCACCGTCACAGTTGAGTCCCTCCCACTACTCAATGACACATTGGATACCTCCTAGGATTCATTGTTACAGTGGGGTCCCCACCACTACTCCGTCCCACATTGGGACCCGCTCACTATGTCTTTCACAGACGAGTCCCTCCCTTTGCTCACTGACACATTGGGTCCCTCCCACTATACACTGTCAGAGGTGGATCACTCCCAGTATTCACTGTTAGAGGTGGATCCCTCCCACTGTTCACTCACACGTTGGGACTGTCAGACTATTCACTGTCAAAGCAGGAGTCCCTCTCAGTACTTACTGGTCTCTCCCCCTATTCACAGAACACATTTTGGTCCCTCTCAACATTCAATGTCACAGTTGGGTCCCTCCCACTACTCACTGTCACAGGAGGGTCTCTCCCACTGCTCACTGAAATACTGGGACTCTGTCAATATTCACCGTCAAAGGGGTTTCCCTCTCACTACTCACTGGTCTCTCCTCCTTTCAACTGAACATATTTGGGTCCCTCCTACTATTCCCTATCACAGGCTGTTCCCTCCCTCTATTTACTGTCACACTGAGGTCCCTCCCACTATTCATTGTCACATTGGGTCCCTACTGCTCACTGTCACAGGCAGGTCCTTGCCAATGCTCACTGACACATTGGGTCTCTCCAACTATTCACAGTTGTATCCCACCCATTATTCACTGTCACAGGTGGGTCCCTCCCACTGCTCAGTAATACATTTGGTCTTTCTGACTATTCACTGTCACAGTCACGTCCCTTCTACTATTCAGTGACACCTGAGTGCCTCCCACTGTTCACTGTCACAGGTTGGTTCCTCCCACTACTCATTGTCACAGGAATCTTTCTCCCACTCCTCACTGACCATTGGCATCCTCCCATTATTCACTGTCAAAGGTGGGATCCCTCTCAGTACTTACTTGTCTCTCCCCGTATTCACTGAAAACATTTGGGTCCCTCCCACTATTCACTATCTCAGGCGGGTCCCTGGCACATTTTACTGTCACTGTGGGGTCCCTCTCACTATTCACTGTCACATTGGGTCCTTTCTACTCACTCTCACAGCCAGATGCCTCCCAATGCTCAGGGACACGTTGGGTCCCTCCAAATATTCACTGTCACAGGTGGGTCCCTCCCAGTGCTCAGTAACACCTTGAGTTCTTCCCACTATTTACTGCCACAGTGGATCCCTCCAACTACTCTGTGACACATTAGGTCCTTTGCACTATTAACTGTCACACTGCTCTTGTGACAGCACTGGTCCCTCCCCCTGCTCACTCATTCATTTGGTCCCTCTCAGTATGCCTGTTACAGGTGAGTCCCTCCCAGTGCCCACTGATACATTAGTTCCTTCCCACTATTCACTTTCGAGGGTGGGTCCTTCCTACTAATCACTGTCACAGGAGCATCACTTCCACTGCTCGCTGACACATTGGGACCCTCCCACTATTCCCTGTCAAAGGAGGAGGCGTCAAAATGCATCATCCCTCCCACTACTCACTCACACTTTGGGTCTCTCCCACTATGCCTGTCACAAGTGGGTCCCTCCCACTGCTCACTGGCACTTTTGGTCCTTCCCACTATTCACTGTCACATTGGGGCCCTCCCATTCCTCACTATCACAGGCAGGTCCCTCCCATTACTCACAGGTCCGTCCCACTGCAGCATAATCTTTTAAAAAAAATAAACCTATAGGTTAAATTTCTAACCACCACCCCCCAATTCTCCTTTGTCATAAGAATTATTTTGAGCTGATGGCAATTGAAAAAAAGCTGGTACAAAGCCAATTCTCTGCCTTTCCCCTACTATCTCCCCAAATGCAGAATATAAATTTTCCTTGTGATGTTATCTCCCTCTCTTATACCAGGAAGAGCAGAACAGCCGTTATCACCATGGACAAATAAGGTACTAAGAAAAATCTATAGAAATAAATCTTAGGATATAACCCATATCTACCATTTACTTTCTCGTACATATCTACTTTCCCATAATTTACTGCTCCTAGAAGCCCAAAGCTCCTTTCCTGTGTCTAGTCACTTCACAATTCACCTTTGTTAAAGTAGTATATGAGCCCCTGTGTCTTACCAGTTCTTTGGGTTTTTTTTTACTTCTTATACACATAAAATAAAATGCGTATATCTTTTCTCCTGTTACTCTGACTTTTGTCATTTTAACTCACCGTTGGCAACTACAGAACACAAAAGGGCAGAGGAAAAGATTTCCTCCCCTGTAATTCAATGAAAGATTATCAGAAACCCAAAGGCTATCTTTTTGTTATGCTGTAGCCCCTATCAACTACCATTACTAAAGTTAGTCACTGGGAGATTATAAATGTTAGGAGTGCTTTACTTCCTTGCCATTTGGAAAGGGTAAGGCATTATAAAAATTAAAAAGTATTTCAGTACTTTACAGGTGCCAGACTCTCCAGGTGGTTTTGGTGTTTTACATTACTTAAACTCCTATGAAGTAGTTTTATTGGTCCTGTTTCACAGTTCAGGAAACTGAGGCACAAAAGGGCAAGTAATTCACCCAAAACCCATGATTAAGGACTGATTTGAACCTAGGATACCTAACTACAGTAAATACGTATGTAACCCACTCCACTCAACTACATATGCGGCAGCACTACAATAATGTTATTGAGGCAGAAATTATGTCTTAATAGAGAGTCAGGGCTGGCATTCTTCCTTTCTCTCTTTGAGGTGCCACACCATCTCCTTGTTCTTCTCTCTTCTCGCTCTCTCCCACATCTTTCCCTCTCTGCTCTGTTCTCTCTCACTTTCTCATTTTTCCTCCTACTGCCTTCCTTTTCTCTAATATAAAATAAACCTATATTTTTATACCCTAAAAAAGAAACAAAGAGTCAGAAAAGATGTTACTTCATGGGGTCATAAGTAAGTCATAGTCATAAGGGTAGGTACTAAGAGAGATCTCAACCCTTTGCATTTCAGTAAACAATGTGGGCCAGTTGATAGGAAGAAGACAAAAGGCAAACCTCGTATGAACTCATGTCACTCTCTAAACCTAGTAAAAACAACAACAATTCTTTTATATCATACCATTTTTGAGCAATGGTTGAATATAAGGAAAAAATAGCAGTGAATTCACATTCACAATGTTTCATAGGCAGCCCTGAGAAGAAGGATTTAAATGGCAAAATAAGTGGCAACCAAGATAGAGAGAGAAGCTGGATTAAAGCCCTAATAAGTGAAGAAAATTAGGTTAAAATGTCCAGGATGAATAATTAGCCTGTAGAAATTTTCTTAGAAATGGAATGGTGGTACACATACCAATGAAAAGGAAGGCCAGAAAATTGTCCAAATAGAATAGGCCTTTACAGAGGGACTTTCAGCTTTAAAGACAAGAAAATCAGAATTTTCAGCAGAACAGACTCACATTAATTAATTTCAGTTTACTATTTTATAGTAATTTGACATCAAGAAATAAAACTTCCAACTAGGACTGGACTGTCTTTTTACCCTATCTTTTCCCTTCTCATACGCATGCTACATGCTGAGACAAGTAAATGTTATTATACAAATTTTAATTGGTGAACAAAATATTTTATCTTTGGGCTAGGGTATTCTGAATACTGCTTGTTTGGGATAATCTGTGTTTGTTTCAGTGGGATTTTGTTTCCATTTTCCTGGCCAGCCAATTCTTCAATTTTTTTCGTTGGATCTTCTACATTCAAGCTTTTGTCAAGGCTTCCCAATCTAGGAGTCATTTTCTTTCTTTTAGTTGCCTGAACAACTTTCTACTCTCATTGACTTGGTGTGAGTTGTAAAGTTTCACTCTCAGAAGGCATTTATGTTTCCCTTATTTCCATATTTTCTTTGGTTAAGAATCATCTCACTATAACTCTAGCCATGTATGAAATTCTCATGCCACTTGCTGTCTATTTCAATTTGCTCTAGCAATAGCCTTTCTTTCTTCTTTTAGTTCCTTAAACATAAGCTGTCTCTCACCTCAGAGCTTTCACACATGTTGTTGTCTTCTCCTGGAAAACTCTTCTTTCTATTCATCAAGAAAGGAATTTCTGCCCATTGGTCGGGATATATCTTAAGAATAATTTCTTTGGGGACCAGTTCCTGGACTATATTAAGGTCCCTTTATTATTTTCTCTCACAGCACACTGGTTTTATTCCATTTATCAAGACGTATAATTATATATGTATTTATGCAAGCGAGTGTTTTTTGTTTCTCTTTCCCTACATAAGAATCGTAAATTCTCTGAAAATAAGGGAAGAGACCCCTTCCTTCGTTTTCTTTCAGAATTTCTTTCTTTGTCCTTTTCAAATATAAGTAAGTCTTGTAATGAATAAGTAACCCTCTTGCCAGTCTCATAACTCAAGAATATTTCTTCAAGGACCCAGTAGACAGTGATCTCTTTGAAATGAAATCATCAAAGACAATAACACCCTATCTCCCATTTTCCTCAGAGGATATAGGCCTAACTTCAGCTGGCACCTGACTCTAACAGGCAAAATCTACCTTTAATCATAAAGATAGGAGGATACCAGCAATTTTATCTAAGAATATGAATGTAATGTGTTATGTCCACTTAGTTGTATACAAGAGTGAGATTCCTTTCTGTGTATGCAATCTCTTTAGCAGATCGCCTGTGATGTGCATCACATTCTGACTTATTGCCTGTTCGAGAATCAACTTGCTTTCTTCCTTTGCTACCTTTGTGGAGAGGCTTTCTGGGTTTGGAGAAGATTTTGTTTTTAATTATATTTTTCCAAATGATGGTAAACTCCATGAGCATGCTGCCCAGATCTGCTTTGTTTACCATTATTGTATTCTCAGGTCATACATAGTGAACCACTCAGAGTAGAAGTCAAATAATTGTTTAAGGAAAGAATAAGGGAAGAATCTAGCTGAAGTTTCTATTTTCCTACTCACTTTTCTCACAGAGCCATTATGAAGACCAAATAGAATCAGAGCGTCCTATGTGGAAGCTTTAGTCCTATGACTATTTTGTAATATGATCAAGGCCATGTTGCTTACACTCTAAACTTTAGTTTCCTCATCTATGGAACAGACATAATAATAGCACTTATTTTAGAAGACTAATGTGAAGATAAATTGATAGAATGCATTTAAACTAAGCAATATGGTGCCTGCACACAAGGAGTAATAAACTCAGTTGCCAGAAGTTCATTATAATGATTTGTCTCAAATAAATAAATATTTTTGTTTAAGAGTCAAGAACCACAGTAATAACAACAGCTGTTGATTGGAAGAGGTATGAGAAATTACCTGTGGCAACTTGGCAGGAAGTTTCCTCATTCTCCCACTCCATTACTAGGCTGATTTAGGCTTTTCTATTAAGCTCCCACGGCACTGAAGTTCCCATCCCAACTTATACCCCTACCTATCTTCAGTAAGCTATAAGCCATATCTCACTCAGCTAGGAGTTCATAAGTGTGAGGCATGACATTTAAAGATTCTGGCCTTTTTCATCTTCTCTCTTGATGAGTAAGTAGCTTCCCTTGTGGATAATTCTCTATCTTCTTGTCTCAACTTGGGTAGGAGAGACCTCTTCTCCTTATGCTTTCAAATGGGCCAGCCCTATTGGGTTATTTGTAGATTTATAGTCTTTTACAAATCCGTTAGCAGGCCTAGAATAAATCATTCTATGTTTTCACCCTCCATCCTGTAGGGAAGGGCAAATCTTTCCTTCTACCCTCTTAGTTTCAATGGCTGGCACCCCTGGATCAAAAGACATATTAATGAAAGAGTTAAACTGTGAATGTACACAAAGGAAAAAAATGTGGTTCATGGAGGTAGCCAGATGAATGAACCCTGTGCACCATCTTAGACTAAACAAAAGTTTTAAACTTGTGAACAGGACAGCCAAGTTCTGGGAAGATGAGGGAGGCAATGTATGCTCTCTTCCTGGTAAGCGACATCTTTATACATGGGAATTTCCTTTATGAATATACGTTTCTATTATAAAAGAGAAAATTGGTGTTTTAGTTTTAGCTACTTAGGGAAAGTAAACAGCTTTTCCTTCATCTCTGGTTCTCAACTGCCTTTAATTCAAAATTATCCTCATACTAAAGTAACATATTCTGGTACCCTTAACTCCCCATATCCCACATCCTCAAACCCCACTCTAAACATCCTTAAGGGCACACAACATGGTCGGTACAAAATCCATCAATTGTCATGATTTTAAGTATTTTAGAAAAGACTGCTACAGAGTGGTTAGAGTGAGGAGCATGTGTGTGCGCATGTGTGTGTGTGTAGGGTGAGAAAGAATAGGAGAGAATTATTCACAAAAGATCACTGAGCCAGGATTAAGAAAACTTGCTTTCCCTACTAGAACTACCAGTGTGTTTTCATGTGAACTCAGGCTAATTATTTAATTTCATAGTTTATCTATTTCTCATTATTAAAATTCAACCTGACCATGACTTTCTGCAAACTAGTTGGATGAACCTGACACAACACAAGGCACAAAATAAATGACTCATTCATGTCTGTATTTTAACAGATTGATTTGTGAGGAGGTTGCATATGGAAATTACGAGGGTATTTTAAATCCCTAAAATAAAATTTTCCATTGAATTTAATGTAATGTACTATACCTCACCATAGTATCCCATATTTTCAGCAGTTTAGCAATGAAACTTTCAGGAATAGAAGACATTTTTCCCTCCAACATTTTGGTATCTTAGTCTACTATGGAAGTACTATACTTAGGAATCGGCTTATGAAACCTGTGCAAAGAAAATGAGGTGCTGAGATGATTTTATGTTCTCCTGTAGAAACATATCTCACAGTCAGATAAAGTAATAACAGCAATTTCCTTGTGTGACTCATAAGCTGATTCTGGAGGTAGTTGCCAGAAAGAGTTCTACACATTGCTAGAATACCTACATAGCTTCTGTAACCATATTTACTGGAGGCTAAATCCCAACACACAGCATAAGTAAGGATTTTTTTCTTATTTACAAATTTCTGTGAAAAGTCTCACAAAATTATTCAGATTAGGAAATATTTCTTTTTTATTAAATTATATTTGTGCACATTAATACTATCATGGGATACAGTGTCTTGTTTCCATATACAATTTGAAATACTTTCACTCAATTGGCCAACATAGCCATCATGTCATTCTCATAATTGTTGTGTTAATACATTTATATTCGAAATTTAGAAAGATTCACAGATTAGGAAATATTTCATTGTACCTTTAATGCATCACCTTTTTTGAGAATTATAAAGTTACAGGATATCTGGATTGTCTGTCCTGGACAATTTGGAACTGATAATGATCATACAGACAGGTAAAATAATTATCTTGAAGAGGACAAATTCACTGAAATGTAATTGTGCTTACATATTTATTTAAACACCAGTCTTTCTTTTATAGTCAAACTTTGTATGAATGCATGTAAAAGTCCCCAAAAAGCAAATGATATTAAATAAACTAACTGGATTTATTGTTTTCTTCCCTAGAGTTCATAGATTGATTGCCACAGTAGGTGATCATTCTGTTCTCCTCTATGTTAGAAAAAAAGGTAGCTATAAATGGACTCTGAACAGTTGTTATTCATCCACACTTACCACACCTATATAATCAGACAAAATGGCTCAGTGTACATCTTTCACTTGGCCTAATAGAGATCTTTGTCCCTGAACTTTCAAAAAGGATAAATCCATTTTTTTTAAAGAAATAGATATTCTGGTTTTCCCTTGACATTTACATAGATATAGGAGGCTATATCCCTGTAGCAATGCTTCTTTTTGAACTACCATTATGTTTACAAATAAATAAATAAGATCATCAGCCTCCTAGATCCTTTTAGCTTTGTTATTTTAGTGGTCACAATTCAGGATTTTTTTGTTGTTGTTAGTGTTATAATCTGCATGTCATATTTTTCCTCCAAAGTGTTTCAGTTTCTCTATATGCCCTCATGGTCCCCCTACCTTCTGAACATGATTCTTCCTTTCTCTCTGTTTTAGCCTCAAACCTGAGGAAGGTGGAACAGTGATGAATGACAATTCACAGGCTAGAAGAAACCATCTGGACCTGCTTCTGCCACACTGATGCTTGCCAAATTCACAGGCCCCTCAGAGGGAGCCCCATAACTACAGACCTAGCCAATGCTTGGGACTTTTCCCAGATTCATTTTTAATGAGTAGTCTCTTTTTACAAGTACATGGTACAGCTAGGCCAATCAAAGACATTATCTTCTCCAGTTTTTTTTTTTTTTTAATATGAAAGAGGTTTAGTTTGTATCCAAATGATTAGTATCTTAGAAAATACTAGTAGATGGCCATGGGAAGAGCACTGGAAAAACCTGATAGTTCTTTCTGATTACTTTCACCTAAAATAGAACTGAGAGACCTAAAAGTCTTACTAGAAGAGTGAAATATTTTCATATAAACTTAATTTTATGCTGATATTGAAACACTGCCAATCAAATTGGAAACTTAATTCTCACCTAGTCAGTAAAAGCTCACATCATTTTTTTCTTGCAAATCTCTCTTCTGTAATGTTATGAAAAATTCAAAAGGAACTCTATTCAGTTCTTTTGTCTACATCACTCTACCCTATTTTAATACTGCTCTCAAGGAGCATTGAAAAGGACCTCTTCAAAAAAGAGGAGAGAGAAGGAGTACACTCTTGTGTTACCATGTCAGACCAAGATCATTTGAAAATGCTCATTGTCCCTAATAATCAGAGAAATGAAAATCAAAACTACCCTGAAGAATCACCTAACCCCAGTGAGAATAACTCACATCACAAAGTCACAAAGCTGCAGATGCTGCTGTAGATGTGAAGAGAAGGGAACACTTTCACACTACTGGTGGGATTGTGAACTAACACAACCTTTATGGAAAGAAGTATGGAGAATCCTCAAAGAGCTGAAAGTAGACCTTTCATTTGATCCTGCTATCTCATTACTTGCTATTTTATTTTACTATAAGGACATTTATACTAGAATATTTATTGAAGCTCAATTCACAATTGCCAAAATGTGGAATCAATCCATGTTCCCATCAACATATGAATGAATTAATAAACTGTTGTGTATGTATACCATGGGATACTGTTCAGCCATAAAAAAAGATGGAGACTTTACAACTTTTGTATTTACCTGGATGGAGTTGAAGAATATTCTTCTTAGTAAAGTATCATAAGAATGGAAAAGCAATGTACCAATGTCCTCGATACTAATATGAAACTAACAGATAAACAACTACACAGCTACAGGAGATGAAAACACAACTATATTCAAGGAGGGAGGAGGGGGGGAATAGAAAAGGGGAAAAGGTGGGCGATTGATAAGCTCTCACTTAATGTACACAATATAAGGATATACAGCATACCCCCTGGGTGAAGGGCTCAACTACAAATTGAACTTTACTTTAGAAACACAAACAGTGTAACCTAATTACTTGTACCCTTATATTAATTTGAGATTTTAAAAAGATAATGAAATTCAAATAAACAAATCAAGAGAGAATCTATGTGTATTTGGTCATGTTGAGGCTTCAAATGCTCAAATTCAGCCTTCAAATACACTAGCACCATTTTGTTCAAAATGTATTTTTCCAGCATATTTATATAATCAGACATAATTGATAGCTTATTTGTACCCTTTTTTGGACCTTAGTTTATTGTGGTTGCTTTCCAGTTGGCAAGAAGCTAGAAATGACTGATAGGCGTAAGACTGAATAGAAATAAACAGAAGATACCATCCCAATGTTAAAGAATATACATTTTTCTCATCAGCCCATGGGACATACTCCAAAATAGATCATATCCTAGAGTACAAATTGAATCTCAACACAATTAAAATAATAGAAATTATACCTTGTATCTTCTCAGACCACCAGGCAATAAAAGTAGAACTCAACTCCAATAAAAACGTTCATCCCCATGGAAAATAAACAACCTTGTGCTGAATGACAGTTGAGTCAAGAAGAGATAAAAGAAGAAATTGTTAAATTCCCTAAACAGAACAACAATGAATCTACAAGTTTCCAAAACCTGTGGGATACTGCAAAAGCAGTCCTAAGAGGGAAATTTATCTCATTAGATGCCTGTATTCAAAAGACAGAAAGACAACATTTTGACAACCTAATAAATCATATTAAAGAAATGGAAGAAGAAGAACAATCTACTTCCAAACCTAGCAAAAGAAAAATTACCAAAATTAAACACAAAGTATATAAAATTAAAAAGAAAAGAATCATTCAGAAAATTAATGAAACAAAAAGTAGGGTTTTTGAATAAATAAAGAAAATTGATAACCATTTGTTCAGATTAACTAGAAACAGAAAAGTAAACTCTCTAATAACCTCAAATATAAATTAAAACGGGGAAATAAGAGCAGATATGACAGAGATACAAGAGATTATCTCAGAAAACTACAAGAAATTCTACGCCAAGAAATCTGACAATGTGGAGGAAGTGGAC
>NW_003852625.1:256367-257587 GCF_000181295.1 Otolemur garnettii
AAAAGATTACATATTACAAATCTGACAAAACTTTGATAACTAGGATTTATAGAAAACTCAAATTAATCAACAAAAAAGAGCAAACAATCCCATATATCACTGAGCAAGAGACATGAACAGAACATTTTCTGAGGAAGATAGACAAATGACTAGCAAACATGAAAAAATGCTCACTGTGTCTAATCATTAAAGAAATACAAATCAAAACTACCCTGAGAAATCACCTAACTCCAGTAAGATCAGCCTACATCACAAAATCCCACAATTGTAGATGCTGGTGTGGATGAGGAGAGAGGGGAGCACTTTTACAATGTTCATGGGACTGGAAAGTCATACAACCTCTCTGGAAAGAAGTATGGAGAATCCTCAAAGAAGTCAACTTAGACCTCCCATTTGATCCCTTACTAGGCATCTACTCAGAAGGAAAAAAATCATTTTATCATAAGGACATTTGCACTAGACTGTTTATCACAGCTCAATTTACAATCTCCAAGATGGGGAAACAATGTGAATGCCAATGTGTGGAGTGTGGTTTGTGAGGTGACAAGACTCCTACAGCCCAGGAGATGCGTTCGTGGAATGACCCCCAAACTGCTTCTGCTCCCTTCCTAAACCAATAGTCCTTTCTCCTTGTTCCCTCTGTCAGAAAGCACATAGCCTTCTCTCTCTGAAGTTAATCTTTTTCCCATGTACTATTACTTCCCCTCACTTTGTAAGATGAAAATATCCCCACTCATTTTCCTTGTTGATTTGCAACATTCTTAGTATAAGCAGCCTTTTTTGGTTACTATATAAATAAAGCTATTGACACTGTTTCTGCTGCCTATAGTTATCAAGTGCCAGACCTTCTGACCCCATCACTTTTATCTCTTGTGTGATCTTTGTCTCTTGTGTATCTTATTTTCTCATCCCCCACCATTCCCATTCTGGTTTGTTTACTCTTTGTACTGGCTCTTGAAACACATTAACCCATGAATGAGTTAAAAAGCTGTGGTATATTGGAAGTGAGAACAATGTAATCCAAATATTGTACCCTCATATTAATTTGAATAAAGTTTAAAAAGAAAAAAAAAAGCTGTGGTGTATGTATACCATGGAATACTATTCAACAATAAAAAGATGGTGTCTTTGAAAAAATGCTCATCATCCCTAATCATCAGAGAAATGCAAATAAAAACCACCCTGAGATACCACCTCACCCCCAGTGAGAATAGCCAACA
>NW_003852625.1:257760-258969 GCF_000181295.1 Otolemur garnettii
CATTTTATCATAAGGACATTTGCCCTAGACTATTTATTACAGTTAAGTTTACAATTGCCAAAATGTGGAAACAACCTAAATGCCCACAAACACAGGAATGGATTAAGCAAGCATTGTATATCTATACCATGGAATACTATGCAGCCATTAAAAAGATGGAGACTTTACATCTTTTGTATTAACCAGGATTGACTTGGAACACATTCTTTTTAGTAAATCATCATAAAAATGGAGAAGAAAAAATCCAATGTACCTAATTCTCCTAAGAAGGCAGTAGATGATCTAACATAAGGTGAGGGATATGGAAACGAGGAGGCAGGAAGATGGAAGGAAGGAGGTGGATGGGGAGGGGCTTTACCTAACAAATGAAATCAGTGTAACCTAATTCTTTGTACCCTCAATGAATCCCAAACAATAAAAAATAAATAAAAATACCAAGGCCTAAACTTATGCAAAAAATTTTAAAAATAAGCATTTATTTATATTTATTTTTAATTGATACATCATAATTGTATATATTTATGGGTTACAATTTGATGTTTCACTACCTATGTTGTGTAATGATAAATTAGGATATTTAGCATATCCTTCACTTCATGCCTTTATTATTTTCATTTATTTTTAATGACTTTGTTTTGGGGGTGTTATGTAACCTAACCTTCTCTCTTCTATTAACAAAATATGAGAAAAATATCAGGGTTTTTTTTTGCAGTTTTTGGCTGGGGCTGGGTTTGAACCCACCACTTCTGGTATATGGGGCCAGCACCCTACTCCTTTGAGCTACAGGCGCCACTCTAAAATATCAGTTTTTCATGATGCCAATAGAGTGGACTTTATCAGGATGAAGAAAATACTAAGGTGTATTCCAAGGTTGGATAGTTACTATCTCTTTTCACACAAGTCTGAGCTAGGGTATAAAAGAGGAGATTGCTATCTTTTAACCTTTAAAGAAAATTAATGGTAGTCTCAACTACTCAGGAGGCTGAGGTGGGAGGATGGCCTGATCCCAGGACTCAGAACCTGAAAGGAGCTGTGATAGTGCCACTGTATTCCAGTCTAGGTGACAGCATGAGATCCTGTCTTAAAAAAATAAAAAGGGTATTTTTGGTGGTTTTTTTTTTTTTTTTTGAGAAAGGGTCTCACTCTGTCACCCTGGCTAGAGTGCAGGGACATCATCATAGCTCACTGCAACCTCTAACACCTCTACTC
>NW_003852625.1:260687-281555 GCF_000181295.1 Otolemur garnettii
CCCTCCTCTTCTCTCTTTCTTTCTGGGCTATAATTGTGTTATATCTTTTATATGAAAGTATGGGTGACTATATATTGATTTCATAATAGTACTGAGTACGCTGGGCATTTTTTCCTTTTTCCCCCATTCGTAAGATACTTTGCTAAGAAAAAATATGCTTTCTTTAGTTGTAAAAACCCTATATTCCCCCTTCAGCTACTACTTAAGACCAAGCCACTTTTATTGTTTTTAGTTTACCATAATAAATGCTTACATAAATTCAAATAATACCAAAAACGATTCAACCACACATAAGTACCACATTTTATTTATTTTATTTTATTTTCCAATGCTTTTGATATTTATTGATATCAATAGAATTCAAATGAAGATCGAAGATTGATCACGGCAGCAGATTCTGGTGCAGCTTCCTTCCTGGACAGGATACATGCTCAGATCCTGAGACCTAAGATAAAACAAAGATTGGGTTGTTAAGAACCAAGCAAGAACTATGTTTTACCTAATAGAAGATTCTAAACCTGAAGATTCCTGCTTTGACACAAAACCTACTCCTCCACCCGCTTCCCTTCCCCGCTCCCTCAGCACAGCCACTCCCCTTCTTTCTATTTCTTTGCCCTGAAGGCCCTTCTGGATCTCTTAACATTTGCTTTTTGGCTGCCTAGACAGTCAGGACACCTTAAAACCATTTAAACTTACCATTCTCCCCCCACCCCTTCTTATCTAGGGCTAATAACTTAAGACTTTTACCTTAATGCTTTTCTGCTTTTTTTCCTACTGCTGCGTCCCCAGACTTGGCGCTGTCAGCAGGAGGACAGGGTCGGTTTCGGCTTCTAGCTCCTGCTTGGTAAAGCAGCATTGAAGGGCGATCCTTGTTTCTTATGCGCTCTTTCTTAACAACCACTTCCTCTTTCTTGTCGGTTTTGTCTGAGCTGCCAGTTGATTCCTTGCTTTCGTTCTTCTTTCCTTTATCCTGAAGTGCTTCTTTCTCCTTTTTCATTTCTTCTTCCTTTCTTTTAAACATCTTCTCTTTCTCATAACGCTCCTTCTGCCGACGGCGCTCTTCCTCTTGCCGCTTCTGCCTCTCTTTTTCTCGAAGTATGCGCTCCTGTTCTCGTTCATAATCCCGTTCCTTCTCCTTGAAACTTTTGCCACTCTCCTCTTCAGCTCTCTTTGGCTTCTCATCTTTCAGCTCACTATCAGATCTCTTGGGAAATGCACCACTCTGCCCACCGGCTCTTTCATCACTCACGTTCTCTTTGTCCAGTTGCTTGGTTTTTTCTCCTTTGTCCAACTCCTTTCCGTCTCCTTTTTCCGGCTTCTTCAGCAGCTTAATCTTTGGTTCATCCTTTATTTTTTCCACTTCTGGAACTCGGTCTGTCTTCTTGAGTTTCTCCATCTCTTTCCTTTTACGCTTCTCTTCTTCTTTCCACTTTCGTCTCTCCTCTTCTCTTTGTCTCTTTCGTTCTATTTCGCGCCTCCTTCTTTCTTCTCTCTTTTCTTCACGGATTCGCTGCTTATTCTTCAGAAAGCTCAAAAGCGGAGTTGTCTTTTTACTTATTAGGTCTCTCTTCCTTGCTTCTATTTCCTCCAGCATCGTCTCTGGTGTAGCTGTTACCCTCTTCTCATTATCGGTGGCGTAACCTTCCAAAAATTTTCTATAGTCTGGATCATCCTTGATAGTCCCAACTTTGGAGTCTCTCTTCTTGGTCTTCTTCTTCGCCGCTTTTTGAAAAGGTGCAAATTCTACGACAGCAGGATACTCTTGACCTTTATTGTCAACGAACACATAACCATCAAAGCGATCCCGGAACAAAAGAATGTCTTCTTGGTTTTTAAAGTTGATGTACGCTCTGGCATACAAATGAGGATACAGACTCGTATCATTAGAAAAAAATTCAAAATAATCATGTTCAGGCATAGGTTGGAGATGTTTTAGAAGCTGCTCCTTCGTCATGGTGGGAGGTAATCTTCGAATCACCACCTTGCTCAGAGCCTCTTTCTTCTCCTTGCTTCGATCATGTTTATCTTCTCCTTTGGCACCATCGCCTGAGGTCCCATTGCCGCTGCTTGAGGCCACTGCGGGCGGCGGCAGGGTTACTCGCTTACTCTTGGGTTTGTTCTCCTTCTCTTCCTTCATGGCCACAGCTCCTCACGGCCGCTGGGCCTAAACAGCTCCTCACAGCAGTGATCGGCCTAAATGGCTGCTCACAGCAGTTGAAACGGCCACTCAACAATGGTTGCTAGGCCTAAACGGCTGCTCACAGCGGTTGAAACGGCTACTCACAGCGGTTGCTGAGCCTAAAACCCGTTAGGCTGGCCACCTGCCGCCAGGCAGCTCGCGCCTAAAGTTCTGCCCCCAACAAAAGCCCCTAGCAACAAGCCAAGTCTCGGGTTCCACAACAAGATCTCGTGAGACTTCAGAGCCTTTCAACCTCTCTCAGGGGAAAGATTTTAATGAACATTTTATATGCTGTATAAAAGTCCGCTTTGATTATGCACCATTGTGTTGTAGATATTTTTCTAGTCAGTGAATTTTAGCAATAAATAAAACAACAAAATTCATAAATTGATTTCTAATATTCTCTTATATGGTGAATTTATATAACCAGACCTCTAGAGATGGGCATTTAGGTATGCCCCAATTTTTCTTTTTTTTTGCATTTGTGAGCAATACAAACACTACTATTTTTATACACATTGTTCCTCTTTTTGTTAATTTCCTGAAGATATATTCTATTCTCACTTGGTGAGTATAAATACATACATTAAAATTTATACTAACTGACACATTACTTTGTGGAAAATTTATCCTATTTTATAACTCCAAGAGAATAAGAATGAGTGTTCAGTATTTTCCTCCCTCACCAGTAACAGATACTGTAATTTTCCCTTTTATTCTTTATTTGCAAGGCTTATAAAAGACAAAGGATATTGCACTGCTGGCTTTTTTGTTTCTTTTATTTTGTTTTCTAATTTGGTTTTTTGCTTTGCTTTGGTTGTTTGGCCAAAGATCTTTTCATATTATTTTGGCAGTTTTCTTTCTTTTTTTTTTTTAATTAAGTCATATACACATAAAAATTTTTCTTTTATTTTAATTGTGAATTGTCTGTTACTGCTCTTTTCAAATATTTCCATCAAAAATCTTACAAGGGTACATGTGAATTTTTTAAATGTAGACTATAAATGTCTTAACACAATAGCTAAGAAAATGACATAAAGGCTATGTTAACCAATTTGATGAAAATATTTCAAATTTTATATAAAACCAGCACACTGTACCCCATGACTGCATTAATGTACACAGCTATGATTTAATAAAAAAAAATAAAATTCAAATCTGAAAAAAATTATTTTTTCTTATTCTTTTATAGGAACCCCTTTTATTAAATCCATTGTCTGACACAAATATTACAAATATTTATACAAATATTTCCTGTGTCAATTTTCTATTACTTTCTATGAAGCAGGTTTCTTGAGGAACAGTAATCAAAATGATAAGTAAAATCTGTATTATGACCCTTACAATGTACTGGGCACTGTTGGAAGCTAACTACATGAATTAAGTTTTATAGCCCTGTCTACAAATCTACTATGATTGTTCTTATTTTTGGAGGAGGAACTAAGGTACAGAGAAGGTATGTGACTTGACCAAGGTTTGATAGTGACTCTGCGGGAGGTTTGGCAACACTCCATGCTCAGAATCACTGTCAAAGATAAACAAAGCAGACAATAAGGAAAAAGTGAACTAAACTCAACTTTGATCTGTGCAGAGGTGACTATGCATTTTAAAGGGTGAATGAGAGAAAAGAAAGGAAGAGCAGTGGGAACTTGAACATAGTCAGGAAAGTAGAAGTATGTAAAAATCAGGAGAGCATTGCTTAAGGTGATTATACTATCTGGGTTAGTTAAAGCAATTACTGAGTTAAGCTCCTGCCCTCCCACAGAGATTAGAAGACAAAGATTCTATTTTCAGATGCTGGCTAAAATAAATGGCAATATTCTTTTGGAGTTTTGAATTTTTCCAGGCAGGAACTTAAGGGAGCTGAAGTAATTGTCCTAGTGAGGAATCCCTGAGTTGTTAGAAACTAAGCTGATGTTTACTGAAATTGTTTAATTGGGGAAAGGGTCAAGGATGAAATCACTTGTGCTGAGAATCTGCAGTTTTTGTAGACCAAGTTTGAGGCCTGGTTGAGAAGACTTTGATAGGAAAAAAATTTTTTATCACCACTACCTTTAATGACAATCAAAATCCATTATCACAAGCTTGGCTTGGTTAAAGATTAACTTTGTTTTTACTGTGATAAACCAAACATAACCTAAAATTTACCATTTTAACCGTATTTATGTATATGGTTCAGTAAAATTAAGTACACTCACATTGTTGTACAACTATCACCATTACTCATCTTAGAACTTTCTCATTATCCAAAACTGAAACTCTATATCCATCCATTAAATAGTAACTACCAATTTTTTCCTCCCGTCCAGCCCCTGGACAGTACTATTCTATTGGTCTCTATAAATTTGATTATTTTAGGCATCTTATATTACTGTGCTATGGTTTGAAGGTTTTCATCTTCTCCAAAACTCGTGTTGAACCTTAATCATCAATACAGCAGTGTTGGGAGGTGGGGCCTAATGGGAGCTATTTAGGTCATGGGGTCTCCACCCTGTTGATGAATAGAAATGACTTGTGAGACAGGGTTTGCTCTCTCCTGCTCTTCTGCCACATGAGGACATAGCACTCCTCCCCTCCAGAGAAGGCAGCACAATGTACAAGGAAACATTTTGGAAAAAGAGAGACTGGCCCAAACCTGCTAGCACCATGATCTTGGATTTCCCAGTGTCCAGAACTGTGAAAAAATAAATTTCTGTTTTTTATAAATGACCAAGTCTCAAGTATTGACCAGTCTCAAGTATTCGTTTATAGTAGCACAAAACAAATTAAGAAATAATGGAATCAGAGAATATTCACCTTTATTTTATTTAGGATAATGTCTTGAAGCATGGATCAGAATTTCAGTTTTTGTTAGCGCTAACATGATGTTACCTTGCTTATATATGTCACTTAAAAATGCATTCACTTAGTGATAGACACTTAGGTTACTTTTATGTTTTGACTTTTTAAACTTTGCTTTCAATAAATAAAGAAAGAAAGAAACTTTGCTTTCATGTTTTGGGGGTCATATATCCAGATGTGGAATTTTTGAATCACATGTTTAAATTTTTCAGGAATCACTATAATTTTTCCACAACAGCTGTGCCATTTTACAGTCCAACCAGCAGTGCACAAAAGTTCTAATTTCTCTGCATACCTGCTTATACTTGTGATTTTTCTAGTTTTTTGATAATAACCACCCTCATGTGCATGAAGTGGTATCCCACTGTGGTTTTGTTTCCCATTTCCCTAATGTTTAGCGATATTGAACATCTTTCGATGTCCTTATTGGCCATTTATATATCTTCTTTGGAGAAATATTTATTCAAGTTATTTATTTGCACATTTATTAATTAGCTTGAATTTTTGGTGTTGAGTCGTAAGAATTATATATATATATAGTTGTTGTTGCTGTTGTTGTTGTTGTTGTAATTTTTGGCTGGGACGGGGTTTGAACCTGCCACTTCCATCATATAGGGCCAGCAGCCTACCCTTTTGAGCCACAGGCGCTGCCCTATTTATATATTTTGAATAATGGATACTTTAGATATTATACAAACCATTAACACATATATAGTCTGAAAATATTTTCCTATTGTGTGGGTTATTACTTGGCTTTCTTGATAATATCTGTCAATGCAAAAATGTTTTTACTATGGATGGAACCCAATTTCTTAATATTTTTGTTTTGTTGCTTGTGCTTTTGATGTCATATTTAAGAAATCATTGTCAAATTCAAGGTCATGAATCATTTCCCTATGATTCTGTCAGAGTCGAATAATTTTAGCTGTTACATTTCAGTCTTTGATACAATTTGGGTTAATTTTTGTACATGGTATGAGGTAGGAGTTCAACTTTCTTCATTTGCATGTGCATATCCAGTTTTCCCACCATGATGTGTTGAAAGCATTATACTTTGCCTATTGAAGGGTGATGGCATTCTGTTGAAAATCTTTTGACCATGTATGCAACAGGCTATTCTTGGACACTTTATTCATTTCCTTTAGTCTATATGACTGTTCTTGTTCTAGTACCCTACTGTTTTGATTACTTTATCTTTGCAGTAGGAATTGAAATCAGAATGTTTCAATCCACCAACATTGTCCTTTGTTTTCTAGATTATTTTGTCCATTGGCAGGTTCCTTGATAATCCATACAAATTTTAAGACGCATTTTTCTATTTCTGAAAACAAAATGTTGGGATTTTGATAGAAATGCATTGAATCAATAGTTCGCTTTAGGTGGTTTTGACCTTTTAACATTAAATCTTCCAAATCCATGAACACAGGACACCTTTCCATTTATTTATGTCTTCTTTCAGTTCTTTCAGTAGTGTTTTTCAATTTTTAGCATATGTGTTCTTTGCCTTCTTACTTAGGTTTGTTACTAATTATTTTACTATTGTTATTTTTTGCTTTGTTTTTGGAGACAAAGTATCACTATGTTGCTCAGGCTGAAGTGCAGTGACTATTCATAGGTTCAGTCATAGCTCACTATAGCCTTAAAGTGCTGGACTCAAGCCACCTTCCTGCCTGAGCCTCTTCAGTAGCTGTGTCTACAGGAACACACCCCCATGCCCAATTAGATTTTTTGATAAAGATTTTTTAAATGTCTTTTTTCAATTGTTCACTCCTAGTGTAAAGAAGTGCAACTGATGTTGGTGTGTTGATTTTATATGCTGCAATTTTATTGAATTCATTTATTAGTCAGCTGGGGTTCTGTGGAATCTTTAGCATTTTCTACATATAACACCATATTATGTATAAACATAGATAATTTTACCACCTCTTTGCTAATTTCCATGCTTTTTATTTCTTTTTCTTGCCTTAATTGTTCTGTCTAAAACTACTGATACTATGTTGAATAGAAGAGGTGAACATGGGCATCCCTCTTTTGTTGATCTTTGAGAAATTTTAGTCTTCCATCATTTAGTATGATATTAGCTGTGGGCTTTTCATATATGGCCTTTATTATGTTGAGGTAGTTTCCATCTTTTCCTAGTGTGTTGACTTTTTTTAATCACAAAAGGTTGTTGAATTTTGCCAAATGAATTTTGATGCATTTGAATTTTTCTTCATGAATTAAGATGATCACATGTTTTTGTTGTCCTTCTTTCTGTTAATGTGGTACATCACATTGATTGAGTTTGATATGTCTGAATCACCCTCGTATTGAATCACCCTTTGTATTTTCCAAAAATACATCTCATTTGGTCATGATGTAAAATCCTTTTCAAGTGCTATTGAAATCAGTTTGCCAGTAATTTTTTTTTCAAGATTTTTGCATCAATATTCATCAGAGATATTGGTCTGTGGTTTTCCTTTCTTTCAGTGTCTGTCTGGCTTTAGTTTCAGGTTAATACTTGCTTCATAGATTCCATTAGGAAATGCCTTCTCATCTTCATTTTTTAGGAAGAGTTTTAGAAAGATTAGTGCTCCTTAGTCTTTAAATATTTGCTAGCATTCATTAGTGAGGCCATTTGGTTCAGAGCTTTTCTTGGTTGTGAGATTTTTGATTACTGATTATATCTCCTAATTAGTTATAGATCTGTTCAGACTTTCTATTTCTTAATGATTCAGCCTTGGCAGGTTGCATGTCTCAAATAATTTGTTTATTTCATTTACTTTATCTAATTTATTACCATACAATTGTCATATTACCATTTTATAATCCTTTTCATGTCTGTAAAATTGAAAATGTCCCCCTTTTTGTTATTGATTTTAATAATTTATGTCTCCTTTCTTTATATCTCAGCATAGCTGAAGTTTTTAAAATTTGTTTTATTTCTTCAAAAAGCCAAATTTTTAGTTTTATTGATTTTCTCTATTTTTCTATTCTCTCTTTTATTTATTTCTCCTCTCATCATCATTATGTCCTTCCGTCTTGCAGTTTTGAGCTTACTCTGCTGTTGGTGTAACATTAGGTTGTTATCATAATTTGAGATCTTTCTTCTTTTAAAATAGCTAGAACATTCACTCATCACCTTTTGCTGCATACCATAAGTTTTGATGCTATGTTTTCACTTTCATTTGTCTTCAAAATATTTACTAGTTTCCCAGGAATTCCTACGTCTCTAATATAATGCAGGTTTTTCTCATAAATGGTTTTGGGTTTTTTTGCTTTTTATTAGAAGCACAAAAAATATACACATGTATATTAATGATAGTTACTTTTAGTATTGGAGATAAACTCATTTTTATTGTGCACCTTTTCAAACTGTTTGAAAATATGACTATTTTATGTGTTATTTTCATGATATTAATCCAAAATATCCCCCAAAGTTACTTGCATTCCTTTTCTTTGCACATGAAGTGACTAGTGTTTGTTTTTGTTTTTGTTTTGTTTTTTTAATTTTTTTAATAGCAAAGTTACCCCTAAGGGTTTGAATGTGACTTATCCTCATAAAGTGAATCTCATATTAAGATAAGATAAAATTCATTTCAATTTCTGGGTCAAGGCTTAGAGAAATGGGGCAGCACCTCTTAAGGGAGGGCATGAAGCCCTACTTGAATCCTTCTCCTCTATCTTCCTTATGGAAAAGAAAAAGCTTAAGCTACCAAAGGAAAGGAGCCAAACCCTGTCGTAAGAGGCCACAGCTGAAGACCAATTGCATCCCAGAGATTGGAGCAGAAAAAAAACAAATATATAAACTAAACAAAACAACAACAACAAAATTACCTTCAGAGTTGGAATGAAAACATATCTTGGGCCCAAATTATTATAGGTACATGGTATTGGCAGAGGGGATAGGATCACTGAAATGATCCATCTCCAAAATCCAGGACCACAGCACAACCTAAGACAAGGTGGAACACATCAGAGAATTCCCCCCAGTCCCACACCACCTGTCTCCCGAGTGTTGAATATCTAGTAACACCAACCCAATGTAAGTACAGTAGCAAAAGCAAGAAAGACACAATCTCTGAGGCACAGATGGAAATGAAAGATAGAATCTTTAGTGTGGAACAAACATCGAGAAACCTTTAATACATTAACCCCATCCTAAGCAGAAGGTAACACTAGAGAAATTTGGAGATTGGTGCACTTAGGGTGAATAATTTTAAAAAACTCAAATACAATTCAACTAAAGCCATAGAAAAAGAATAGGCATTCAAGCATATCACTTTAAGGCATAAATACTGTTTACTCAGTCTCTTTTAACTGACACAAGAAACCTGGTTTTCAACAAAAATACATACAATATACAAATAGGTTAAGAAAGTCACAATGTCAAAGACAAAGCAATCAATAACTAGATGCAAATTTAACTCAGATGTTGGAATTTAAAATATCTATGATTAACATGATAAATGTTATATAGTTCAGGGGTTAGCATATTTTTTCTGTAAATGGCCATATAGTAAATGCTATAGACCTGTGAGCCATACAGTCTGTGTCACAACTACTCAATTTTGCTATGATAGCACAGAAGACAATACACAAACAAAATGGCTCTATTCTAATCAAATTTTGCTTCCAAGAACGGGTGGTGGCCATTAGTTTGTCCATTAAAGATTTTAGCAGAGACTTGGAAACTACAAAACAGATCAAGTGAAAATGCCACAAATGAAAAATACAATGAAATAGATTAAAAAATATCTTCAATAAGTTCATCAGTGAGCTAGTCATAATTAAGGAAAAAATTCAATGAACTTGAAGATAGGTCATTAAAAATTCACTAAAAAGGAAAAATATTTACAATGATCAGTCAACTAACCAACCTAAAAAGCATCTAAAGCTTTGGGATAACGGGAAAATATCAAATGACCTAACATATTTGCAACTGAAATTTTAGAAGCAAACCCGAGAAAGAATGTAACAGAAGAAATATTTGTAGGGATAATGACCAAATATTTTCTAACCATAAAAATGCCAATCCACACAACCAAGAAACTGAGAGAACTTGAAGAAAAATAAATAACCAATACTACACCTAGACACATTAGATGCATTACAACTAAACTGTTAAAAACCAAAGATGAAAGACAATTATGAAGGCAGCCATAGAAAAAAGATAAACACAGAGGAAAATAATTATATATCAGATTCCTAATTACAAACTACCCAAGGCTGAAGCCATTGCAAGGGCATTTGTAAAGTGTGATAAACAAAAAAGAAAGTGCCAGTCCAAGATTCTTTGTGAAAGTAAAATAACTTTCACAAAGAAAAAATAAATAACTTTCACAAAGTAAAATAACTTTCACAAAGAAAAAACAAATAAAGAAAAGATTTTTTTTCAGACAAACAAAAGCTAAGAAATTCCATTGTCAATGCAGCTGGACTACAGGAAATATTAAAGGAAAAATAAGGAGAGGAACATGACACTAGACAGCTAAAATACACAAAATATTAGAATTAATAAATGGTTCACTTAGGACACTGGAACAAGAAACAATGTAAAGCACACACATGAACTGAATTCTTAAAAAATAATCACTAAAATAATACTAAAAATCAGATGCCATAAATAGATTGTAAAACATCAACAAAAAGGACTATGGAATATTAGACAAATTAGACTAGGCATGTATGAAATGAACCATGAATCTTGTTCTTAGATTGGAAAATTCAATATTGTAAAAATATCCATTTGTTAAGACCATCCCACAGTTTCAATACAATCTCAAAGTCTCAAAGGTTATTTGGTGTGTGGAAATTAATGAAAAAATTATGTGGAAATGCAAAATCCCAAGAATACCTAGAACAATGTTAAGAAAAAACAAGTTTGAGATTATACTCTGTGGACATTCAGGCTTACTACAAAACTATATTAATTAAACCCTTGTGTAAAATATATGATAGACAAATGGTACAAAATCTAACAATCTAGAAATAAATCTCCACCTATTTATCTACTTAAAGATATCACTACATTTCAGTCTGGAAAGGATTGTCTTTTAAATAAGATGGTGCTAAAAAATTTGAATTTCTAGAAAGGGAATAAAATGAATATTGGACTCTACCACACAACAAAATATACACCAAATGGATTGGAGCTCTAAATATGAAGGGTAAAACAAGACTTCTATTCTATAGCAGTAGATGACACAGCAGAATATCTTCATGACTTTAGAATAAGCAGTTCTCAAACAGGACACAAAATGTATTAGCACTAAAGAGAATAAATGATAAATTGAAATTCATTAAAAATTAAGATCTGTTCCTCTAAAAATCACCGCTAATAGTGTGCAAAGGTGAGTCTCAATGTGGGAAAAGCTATTTGTAATACTTAAAATCAACAAAGGACTCATTCTGAATATGTTAAGAATTCTTCCAAATCACTGGGTGTGGTGGCTCCTAGCATTCTGGGATGCCACGGTGGGTGGATTGCCTGAGCTCACAAGTTGGAGACCAGCTTGAGCCAAAGCGAGACCTCATCTCTTAAAAAAAAAAAAAAATAATAATAGCTGGGTGTTGTGGCGAGTGCTTGTAATCCCAGCTACTTGGAAGGCTGAGGCAAGAGAATGGCTTGAGCCCAAGAGTTCGAGGTCGCTGTGAGCTGTGATGCCAGAGCACTCTACTGAGAGAGACAAAGTGAGACTCTATCTCAAAAAAAAATTTTTTTTCCAAATCAGTAAGAAAAAGGCAGCCAACATAGTAAATAAATGGGCAAGAGATTTAAACAGGCACATTACAAGTTATAGCATATAAAAATTTAATAACTGTATAAAAGCAGTTGCTCAGCCTGATTCATCATAAGAAAATTCAAATTAAATTAACAAGGAAATATTAATTCATATGCAAAATAATGACTAAAAAAAGAGTGAGGATAACCACATGTTAGCAAGAATGTGGAGCAAGTGGAACTCTCAGGAGTTCAGGAGGGAACATAAATTGATACAACATCTTTGAAAAACTGGTGGTATTTACTAAAGCTCATCATACACATACCTTATAATCTGGGAATTCTATTTCTAGGTATATACCCAAAAGAAATGAGTTTTATTTGAACCAAAAGTCATGTGCTAGAATATTCATAGCAGCATGATTATAATGGCCAGAAGTTGAAAATAACATCAATGTCCTTCAATCATACAATTGAAAAAAGTTGTAGAATATTCATATAATAAAATACCATATGGCACTGTAAATGAAAAAATAACAACATACAAAACATTAATCTCACCAAACAACGTTGAACAATAGATGACAAACAATAGATTACATATTATAGTCTTCATTTTATGCAGAATTTTAATTAGGCAAAATTAATGAGAAATGCTAGAAGTCAAAATAATGATTAAAGACAGGTGAGTACAGAGGGGCTTCTGGGGTGCTGGTAATACTCTATTTCTTAATTTAGGTGGAGACTTTATAGGTGTGTTTATTATGTAAAAACTTATTAAATTATATAGACATGATTTGTGTGCTTTTGTGTACACATGCATATATAAATTTTATAAAATTCTTCTGATATAATGTTTACATTGGGTATCTGTTGTTTTATTTTTTATTTTCTTGTAAGAGATGAGATATTACTCTGTCACCAAGGCTGTAGTGCAGTGACGCCATAATAGCTCACTGCAGCCTCAAACTCCTGGCCTCAGGTGATCTTCCTGTCTGTTTCCCAAGTAGCTGGCATTATAGGCATGAGTCACTGAGTCTGGCTCCTAATCTCTTTTTCTGGACTTGACTTTTTAAAAATGCTTATTCTTGTGTTTATCTAGAGAATAGACTTGACTCCTGAAGGCAATTTATAACTTTGTACTTTGAACTTGTACTTGGGCTAGCCTTTTCTCCTCTGTCATCTCGGGCAGTGTTTTTTAAGATAAGTGCTTTAATAATAAGAGCACACAATGCTGTGTAACATGCTGTGGAATTTAATGTAAATCACAAATATAAATTTTTAATGATCGGGTATTTTTTGTTTTTGCATTAATGGTGTCTTACAAAGCATAGTAAATAGGTATATGCATTGAACAGATAGAGAGCAGTATTTTTTTTTGTTTGTTTTTCTATTTCAGCTAACAAATACCAAAGGGTTTACGTCAAAGGAGAAATTTTCCACGTTAGTGTCACAAGTTCTAGAGTTTATGTTCCATTTGAATTATATGTGGCGGTCTAAGCAAACAAGCTGAAATATCAAGTTCTCCACTGTGCTTAATTGGTCTTTCTTTCTTGCCTTTAGAGCTTCTTCATCGTTTTCTTCGGAGATTTCCTCTCTAACTCTAGATACTTGAGACCTCTTAAGATAAGGTGACCAGACGTCCCGCTTTTGGCGGGACAGTCCCGATTTTTAACAATTTGTCCTGCCTCCGGCAGCATTTTAAAAAAGTCCCAATTTTTGGAAAGAATGCATGACAAGCTAGGGAACAGTAGGAGAATGGGAAGGGAATATACAGTTTTTGGCTGCTGAAAAGGTTAATGTAACTCCGTTTGGGAATCAAGAGGTTAATGTAACTTCATTTGGAAATGAAGAGGCTAATGTAAATTCTCTACTCCCCTCCTGGGCAAAGTCACCCAGGTGGACCAGAGCCCTACTCCTTTGAGCCACAGGCTCCACCCTATAAATATTTTTTTAATGTATTATATTTGTAAATTGTACTTATGTTGAAATTTTAAAAATATATATTATAATACTATTTTTGCATTCTATGAAAATTTTTGTTGCTCCATATAGGCCAAATTTTTAATTAAGAAACCCCCTCTCCGTTTCCCCCACCCCACCCCGTCAATGGTGTCCCCCTTTACTAATGTTAAAATCTGGTCATCTTATCTTAAGAGAGCACCACATTTACAGCATAGAGTTAAATGAGGTTTTTTCCAAGTCAATTGATAATTCTGCTTTCAAAATCTCTTTCAGACAAAATGGTGAACTGTCAAGTTTGCCACCCCACTGCCTGTCCCTTCTGTTTGTGTTCTCAAACAGTCCCCTATTGTCCCTTCTCTCTCTACATTCCTTGAATCTTACTAAATGAAGACAGCAAATCATTTTTAGAGCTTTTCTTACATTTTCCACCATCCTACAAGCTATTATGATATATTTCTCTTCTAGTGAAAGAAAACACCTAATCTAGTCAACATTTTCTTAAGAAAACTCATAAAAGTCAATGCAAAGTTTTGGACTTTTCAGGATTATGGAAGTAAGATTGGAGGAAAAGGCACTTTTTCAGCTTTTCAAAGCATAGTTTGTAGGCGGCTACCTAGCCTATAGAATTGGTCCTGATGGATGTACTCAAATAGAAGTCAAAAATCATCAAGAAAATGTACCTGCTAGACTTGTATATTGGATATAAATGTAAGAAGTTGAGATGAAAAACTAGTGAGAGCTTGTTATAGTTCTATAAATAATAGCATCAGCCTCTCAATGGAACAAAACAGAACTTTCTTCCTCTTTGGCATTTATGAAAAATGAATGACTTCTATATATGTTGATATATTTTTGTAGTTTACCTTTCTGCCATCCACTGATGTCTAATTGGGCTATAGTCACTAATGCTATTATTATAGGCTAATGTGTTATTATTATCTCTGACTGGGAATCAAGCCAAAAAATAGACCTTTAAAATCCTCAATACCTGTCTTCGTGTATAACTTTGTTCTCTTTTCTAAACAGCTCTGCCAGTTATGGAGAGTAGGTGCAATCCACACTTCATTGATGAGGAAATTGAAGCACGGAAGCTGTGACTTGTGCATGAACATGCAGCTAATTAGGGACAGAGCTGGAATACATGCTTTTTATATTTCTGTTGTATACCATGCTGTTTCTACTATGAGCAAGTAAAACCGGAAGGAAAAGAATTAGAGAAAATAAAGACTTTTATTCCCTTTTTCCATTTAAAATCATAGCAGTCATCAAAATAATACAAATAATCAGTATTTTTGAACTATTCACATCTATCCAAAAGAAAGAACATATTAGACATCTACTGTTTATCCAACATGGTTTACAAATTTTTGAAAGCGTATAGTCTGGCTAACTGATGACCAGAAAGAGTTCAGCCACTCTTCCTAAATAGCCTTGATTACTTTCACAGAGTGACTAGGGATGGAAAGAAGAAGATAATTATCCAATACCAACATAATTGGATTTTTCCTTTAAACTAGTTCTGATTGTTGCAACAAAGTTTGCACCTACATCTATTACTAATATATTTCAAATAACATTAAATATTATGGAGTCATTATTTAGCACAGTATTTCATTTTTAAAATATTTTTAAAACATTATACATTGAGATATAAATATGTGTACAAATCAAGATAATTTCACTCTAGGGATAGGTAATAAGCCTTTGACGTATTTTAAGTTGGAATCAACAAAACTAAAATATTTATATAGCATTTCACATATTATGATCAAAATACATACTGGAGAGTTTTTGCTTTAAAATAAGAGATGTTAAAATATATATTCATTGGTGGTAGTCAAGAGAGATGTCTGATTAGAAAGATGATACAGGTCTCATTGACCTTACAAGAACCAGGTAGGTATTTGGGGTCTGACAAAGTTTTCGAACTCATTCTAGAAAAAGTGCTATATACTTCATTGTTGTATATACTATGGTCAACTCTGAAGTACTCGCCTTGGGAAGCTATGCACTAATGCCAGAGCCTAGTCCACCCTTCAGTGCACTTTTGAAACTTTTTTCTGGAATGACTATCAGAGATGTCATTGTGTGGGTCTAATGATTAAGTTCCTGTCAATCTATATGTCTTGCTAAGTGATGTTTATTGTGCTTGTTGTATGTTTTTATGTACCGTATAATAATAGCTGTGATGGTCACTCCAGAAAAAAGTTCCAAAAGTGCTTTGAAGGGTGGACTAAGCACTGACATCAGTGCATAGCTTCTCGAGGGGAGTACTTCGATAGTGACCATAATATATGCAATAATGAGGTATGTAACGCTTTCTCTAGAATGAGTTCATAAACTTAATTGTCAGAACTGGTAAGAATCTGACAAACCCAGAAGCTAATGACTCTCTGTGCAGAGTCCAGTATCCAGAACTCTGTTGGCTCTGTATCCCTCTGCCACCTGATGTGCGTACTACACTGGCTGACCCAGCTGTAGGAAAATCACTGCATCAGCCCAAGAGTAAATCTTTTCTGCAAAGTGTTAGTCTGTATGTATCAGGACAGAGAGTGGGAATTAACCTGAGCTACATGTAATTACGAAATGTGTTTGTGGTTATAAGTAATTTTTTTTTTACCCATGACTGAATTTCATCTAAGACTTGTTTTTTTTGTTTTTTTTTTGTTTGTTTGTTTGTTTTTTTTTACAGTTTTTGGCTGGGACTGGGTTTGAACCCACCACCTCTGGCATATGGGGCCGGCGCCCTACTCCTTGAGCCACAGGTGCTGCCCAAGACTTGTTTTCAAAGTGGCATACAACCTATTGGCGAAGTTTGGCCATCAGAAATATATGGCCCCCATCAAATACTAACTACCAAAGTCTCCCTTTAATACCATAAAAGCCTGATAATTGCTAAATGGCCAAATTGCCATAGGATCTTCTTTTGCAAATGACGGTTATGATGTGTCAGGCACTCTGATAAGTATATTTCCTACTTTATTTATTATTTAACTTTTATACCAATTTGATAATTTTAAAAATAATTTTTATTGTCTTCATTTTCTGATGAAGAAACTGATACTTAGAGAGACTAGATAACTTGGCCAAGATTTTCCAGCTGGTAAATAGTAGAACTGAGATTTTTATTCAGATATACCTGCTCGAAAAGTAAACATGGGCTAGTGTTTGCTAAGACACACGTACACACAATTGTGTACATGGATTATTTCAGTTTATACACGTTGTTTTTAGGAATAATGACTCAGTGAGAAGGCTATTTTCTTCACAGTCATTTTATTTTTCTGATTGCCGAGTCAAAGATGACTCACACTTGTCTCTCATACTCTCTTTCAAAGTTTTCTATTTTATTTTCTTCAATGAATTTGTTCTAACTCAAATTCACTTGTATATTTCTTTGTATTGATTACTTTTTCCCCATCTTCTTCCAAGAGGATCCCAAAGAGACTAGGTATCTTCAGTATCTATGTATATAGTAGTAGTTCAACAAATATCAATTACATGAATGAATGGATGGACTGTATCAAAGAGAAGGTTTCAATGTGGTGCTAATTAGTCATTAGGTTTCCATCATTTACTAATCTTTCCTTTTTGATAGAGACAGAGAAGGCTTGGGGTGAGAGAGGATATTTGATAAAAGAAAGTATATAGTTAGGAATTATTTCTGTTCTATATAACTAGCAACCCCAAATTTCTATTTAAGCTGCTTCCTTTTAAAATAAAGTTATGTAATTTAAAAATATAAGTATGCTAGGAGAAATTAAGTAGATGAGTATGTAGGTTATGGAGATGTTATGAAAATGATTATGAATGATTCGTGCCATCATCATGAAAATAAGAATATTTTGTAGTGTGGAAATAAAGAAATGTGGTTTAAAATCCAGTTCAATTTCATAGTAGGGCTGAGTACATTGGATACTTTTTCTTCCATTCTTGAGATACTTTGCTAAGAAGAATATTTTCCAGCTCCATCCATGTAAACGTGAAGGAGGTAAAGTCTCCATCTTTCTTTAGGGCTGCATAATATTGACCTACTATGAAATTAACTTATAGCTTTCATAGGAAAGCTATAACCCAATTTTAGCCCAAGAATATGGGGAAAGGGGAGAGGGAGGGGAGGGGAGGAAGGAGGATGGGTGGAGGGAGGGTGATTGGTGGGATCATGCCTATGGTTCATCTTATAAGGGTACATGTGAATCTTTCTAAATGTAGAATATAAATGTCTTAACACAATAACTAAGAAAATGACATGAAGGCTATGCTAGCCAGTTAGATGAAAATATTTCAAGTTGTATATAAAAATAGCACACTGTACCCCATGCCTGTATTAATGTACACAGCTATGATTTAATAAAAAAAAATAATAATTAGAAAATAAAAGCAGAAACATTAATCAAGTTAAAAAATATATAAGGACACAATAAATACTAAAGTCCTATGTATATTCTGATGCTTACTGTAATTTCATTTCTAATAAAAAGGGAAGCCTTTTCCTTTGCATTGTCATCAATGATAATTAATAGGAGATTAATTAGTAGAAGACTGATGTGTGTCCACCCTATAACATACTGTGTAGCATATATTATGCCTAGGAAAAATGAAGTGGAAATAAATTAAAGGGTAGAAGTGGTTACAAAAATTAGCATAAAATATGCCTTGGGTGTTGTAAAGATAAATAATATATGCAAAGTTGAGAAACTGACAAAAAATAAAATAAAATAAAATAAAATCCAATTCAATAATTCAATTGAATAGCAAGGCTCTAGGGTAGCTCCAAAATAATTCTGTCATGATTCTGACTTTTAATTCAGATTCAATGGGAGGACAACATGTAATAAATGATTAAGATACAGATCATCATGCAAAAGGAAATTTTTAAAAAGTGAAAAATCAATTTGGACATGAATAGATAGGAAAAAATACGACTTGACAGAGGTGAAATATGTTCTAAAAATGGAATTTTACTAGACACCCACCTACTGATTCAACCAACATCAACTGAAAGCCCACAGTCAGGAAAACAATGTATCAGGCATTCTCACAGAAACTAACTTCAAGGAACCTGCTGCCTCCTGCTCTGAAAATAACCACAGTCCAGTCCAGTGCTTAACTTTTAAACTTTTATATAAGTTAATATAAAGTAAAAACTGATTAAGAAATAAAAATAACCAGTTGCATCTATGGAGGGATGATCAGGTCAAAATAACCTTCCTACAGATGACAGCTTTTGAGTTAAGTCTTAAAGAATAAAGAAGAATGCTTCCAGGGTGCCACCTGTGGCTGAAAGAAGTAGGGTGCCAGCCCCATATACCAGAGGTGGCGGGTTCAAACCCAGCCCCAGCCAAAAAAAAAAAAATGCAAATAAAAAAGAAGAAGAATGTTTCTACAGTTGGATGAATTAAGGTTAGGTGACAAATTAAGCTTAATGACAAAGTAGAGACAAGAGTCAACACAGTGTGTTAGAAGGATGAAAGGGAAACTGGCTTGATCGGCACAGACAAAAGGTGGTTTGATTTATCTAGCGGATTCACACTGAAAAGTAGAGAGATAATCTTTTTTTTTTCTTTTAAAGATGGAGTCTCACTATGCTGTCCAGCCTGATCTCAAACTCCTGGCCTCAAGCAATCCTCCTGAGTTGCTGACATTGCAGGTTTGAGCCACTGTGCCTGGCTATAAAGGAGATAGTCTGAAACAGGCAATGAGTGGACAGATTCTAGGCACATTTTGGTTTGGTGGGGCCCTTTTTAATATTATATCATAAATATTATAAAATTATTAACAGAATATTATGTATGAGCAAAATTACTTTAAAAGGGCAAGGAAACTGCAAACAAATTTAGAAAGCTGACAAGCATTTTAAAAATCTAGAAAAATAACTTATTTATTAAGGCATGGGTTAAACACCTCTACAATACCTTTCTTCATACAACTTTTGCCTGATAGGTATTAAAAATGTCTGTAGAAAGAATAGAGAAATGATTCTTTTCTTCCTGTAGCATGATTGAAATTTATTTTTATGATTGCTAGTTTGAAAAAACTTCTTTCAGCTTCACAACTCATTATCCATAATGTCATGTAAAGTAGAATTGTTGTCAAATTTAGTAAAACTTCTATCAAACTTCTCTCATATGTGAGCTAACGATTTCTTGGCTCTTCAAATTTTCCTGTGCAGTAACTAATCTCAGACACTCTTTGATGGCACTCATTAACAAATTGTCATAGATGTCCTCATTGTAATGGCAAATTCTGAGCTTTATCTTTGTAGTGTCAAATAACTTGTCAACTTCTCTTTAGCCACATTTTAAAAAATCCCATGACTCTATTTGTCCTTTCAATGTCATCTGACATAAAATAAAATCAGGGTGGCTTGATACAGTGGTCTTAACTGAGTGTAGCTAAAGTATGATACTTGTGTAATTTTTTCCAGAAAACATATGATTACGTGAACACATTGCTAAAGCCTGGCCAGGGCCTTTAAAGGAGCTAATGCAACTGAGGGGCCCAGAGATTAAGTTTTATTAGTTCCTCAGAAATTCTACTACTGAGTAAGATTTTTAAGTACTTCAGATGCCAGGATGAGAAAAGTGAACCTAACAGATATATTAGATGAAGTAAGATATATTGGATAAAGGATGCAAAGTAGAAAATATAAAGTGCTGATGTATTTTTTAAAAATGTAAATTCCAGGGTAAATTTCTGTGCTGGGGAATGTGCTAGTTGGCCCAATATGAACTGCTCTTCTGAAAATAAACTTGGTCTACCTTTAAGAATCTGCTTCTACAAATGAGAGGCATAAAGAAACCATAAAATCGTTCAAAAACCTTTGTTAAAGGTATATTTGCATTTATTTAATCATTCATGATAATTGGTTACCCATTACCATATTCAGATACTGTATCCCATAATTTAGGTAGCTGTGAATACAATGACTAGAACTTCATTTTTCATAAAACCGAGGGATGCAGATTAATGATATCATACAGGACCTTTCCAAGCCTATAGAAGCTAAAGGGCAATAAAGAATGGCTAAAGAAAATGTTCTAATGTGTCAAACAGTGCAGGGGCTCACACCTGTAATCCCAGCACTCTGGGAGGCTGAGGTGGGTGGCTTGCTTGAGCTCAACTGAGTTGGAGACCAGCCTGAGCAAGACCAAGATCCTGTCTCTAAAAAATAGCTGGG
>NW_003852625.1:281859-306212 GCF_000181295.1 Otolemur garnettii
AGAAAATAAATAAATTGACAAACGAAATTGTTATTACTAGCACTTTAGCCATTTCAGTGGTATACCCTGATGGCTATAGAGAACATGGTTTACCTTCTGAAATGTGAAGCAACAGATGATTCCCAGGAGTAAGGTGAAGCAACAAAAATAAGATGGATTTTAGTTTTTTATGTTCTTTTCAGAGAGTAACTTATATTGAACCTCACCAGGTACAAATTATTTTTTAGTATGTTTCAGTGTACATTGAACATATGTAACTCATAATGGTCACCATATCTGAGATCTATAATGAGTCATTCTAACTTGTTCTCTGCCTTTCCCATTGTAGACGAAGCCTGTGAATTAGGGTCACAAATTTATTCATATTATAAATCACATTGGTGAAGAAATGAGAGACTCTTTCAGAATAAAAGTCCTGTAGAGACATAGCAACCAAATGTAATGTATGACTACTTTGGAATCCTGACTAGATCAAAATCAACTGTAAAAATATTTTGAAATAATTAGGTAAATTTAAATAGGGACTAGGTATTAGATGATGACATGGAGGTAGTGTTAATACTTTGGGGTGTGATAATTCCATGGCGAATATGTTAGCACCAAGTTCCTATCAGTTAGAGAATGCATATTGAAGTATTCATGGGTAAGATGACATGATGTCTGGCATTATTTTTTTAAATAATCCAGAATCTACACATCCAGAGTTGAGACTAAGAGAGGAAACAAAATTGGCAAAATGTTGATAATTGTTGAAACTGGGCAATGTGCACAAGGAAGTTCATTACACTATTTTCTCTTCTTTTGTGCATATGTGAATGGGTAGAGACTCAGTTTCCCTTTTCTCTTGTAGCCCCAACACCACATGCCTCCTTCTCCCTCAGCAGTACATGTACTGGTGAGCTTTGCCTATACTGAACAGCAGTCCAGAGGTCATAGTAATGTAGGCTGGGACAAGATTTTAAAGTTGCCCATAAATACATTATTTACAAGAGCTTACAAATACTGCCATACATAAATCACAAATATGTTTAGGCAATATTTACCTCTTAATTATAGTCTTAGATGAGGAATTTGTTAAAAACTAATTGAGTTCAGGCTAATGAGGAACTTTGGTTGAATAAAATCATCTAAGAATAAATATGAAGTGTTGAGCATCTACTCTAATCTAGGCACTGTACTAATCGCTTCACTTAGATTATTCCCACTTAACCCTCCCGTTAGCTGTGTAAGGATGATGTTATCACCTTCATTTTATAAATAACAAATTAAAACAAAATTATTACATGTGAATCCATGGTCTGAATTTTTTCTGAGGTAGAGTCTTTCCAGGTCCTTTATTTAGTTATTTCCTTCTAATTAAAGAGCTAAAGAAGGAAATGGGGAGGACATACTTATCTTTTATAGCTAATGCATCAAGCAGGCAATATGCTAGGCATTTCACAAATGTTATCTCATTTGACAATGGCTTGTGAGGTAGTTATGATCATTGGTGTTTTTCTCAGTATTATAGGTGAGAAACTGAAAGAATCAGCCGTGTCAGGTAATTTCTGCAAGATCACACAGCTGGTGAATTTGTATCATCCCACCCAAGACTGTCTGCCTCTGAAGCCTGTGTTCTTTGAAAAAACTTATATACATTATCTTGTAGACAAGCAATAAATCTATTAATCTATTATAAATGTATTAATCTATTAATCCTATGAATATGTATATATTAATGCATACATATGTATGTGTGTGTATATATATACACACACACATATATATATATATATATACACATTTGGTGGACTAACTACATGGCAACCCCTATGTTGGGTGTAGGAAGGAATACAAGAAGTGATTGATGAAATAATTGTACACTAGAGAAGCATATGACCTAGTTGAGGGGAGGAGTAGCATACATACCAACAAATAAAAGCAGAACATATACATTAGATTTATAAATTTTAGAAGACTGAAGTTCAGTCCTTATTAAAATGCAAATATTACTTAAAGAGATCTACTCGTTAAACCCTCATAGTCTATATTGAGAAATATTTTATGGACCAGTACTCAAAAATCAATGTTTTTTTTTTTTTTTCTGAAATAAGAGTTTGACAAATTGTACACTGTATATTTTTCTTATTTTAAAAATTTAATATTGTTGTTTCTGGGAGTTCCCGGTCAAAGTGCTTTGAAATAAAGATGAATTATACGATTGAGAAAACTTACATCAATATGTGAATAATGAGAAGCACTTTATTACTAAATATCAAGGAGGTTTGTTCAATTCAGTAACTCTAGAATATGAAAATACTGTGGTCAGAGAAAACCATTAGGAAAACAAGTGGTTCTCTTAGACCTTGAAATGTGCATTCTTTCATCTTCAAGAGAAAGACTACATGTTCCATAAATAGAAGTTCTTATTACAGCTCATGTTTAGGTAATTACCCCCAACATTGTAAGGGAAACTGGGAAACTATCTAATTAAGTTGGATACCTTGCCAGATTTTCTGGTTTAGTGGGATTCTTTTTTTTTCTTTTTTGAGACAGAGTCTCACTTTGTTGCCCTCAGTGGAGTGCAGTGGCTCATAGCTCACAGCAACCTCTAATTTGGGGGCTCAAGCAATCCTCTTGCATTAGTCTCAGAATAGCTGGGACTACAGGCACCCACCATAAGGCCTGGCTATCTATCTATCTATATATATATATATTTTTTAGAGATGGGATCTTACTGTTGCTCAGGCTGATCTGGAACCCCTGAGCTCAAACGATCCACCCACCTTGGCCTACCAGAGTGCTAGGATTACAGGCATGTGCCACCATGCACAGCCATAAGTGGGATATCTTGCCAGATCAGGAAATATGGGATTCAGTCCTGGTTCTACTAATAACTAGCAAAATAGTATTGTATAATACCTATCCATCGCTACTCCTCAATTTCTCTATCTTATATGAAATATGATGATCGAACTAGGTGATATGCAAGGTTCCTTCCAAGAATGACACACCAAGATTCTCTTGCTCTGTCTGTGTAACCCTTGTCAGTGTAGAGAATGCAAGACTGCTAAGATGTTTTATTCTTGTCTTTTTAATGTGCAGGGAGGGTATTGGTACCTATTCCTGAGGTACAGCTTTCCTCATGTGCATAATTAGAGCTACCACATTTGTAGTCAAAAGAAGAAGGGAACTAGTCAGTGTGTGAACAATTTGTTGTGCTCAGAGTTAGTGACAGTATGATTTTGTAACTTTATGGGTGCTAGAAAATCTCTTGTCCAAAGACAACCCTGACCCCCAAACTAAAACTGACGCCCAGGTGACAGTTTAATTCCTTTTTGCTTATTTCTTTGGTTATAAGTTTTTTTAAAAGGTAGCTTTGAGAGAAGTAATATTTTAGATTTCATCAGACATAATAATTTATAATCATGTATTTGACAGCAGGAGGATAGCACAAGTAGTAAGGGAAAAGGAGCCACCCCTAGTCTCACACCAAGAAAATTTCTATTTTACAGTTATAACTAGGGGGCGGAGGGTAAAGGCATGTCATTTCTCTTTTTAGTGTAGTGGATGCACGCAGGTAGAATTTTTTTCTGTGCAATGTTATATTTTTAGCAACCAGGAGATCAGAAGTGTCTCTTTGAGATGGAATGCGGAGGGCAATTCTCAGAGCACATGATGCTGTCTTGTTTCCCAATGTAAAACAGAGAAACAACGATTCTACCTTACTGCCTATTGTTTTTTTTTCCTCTCTTAACAATTTTTTTTATTAAATCATCACTGTGTACATTAATGCATTTATGGCGTACAATGTGCTGATTCTATATACAATTTGGCATGCTTACATCAAACTGATTGACATAGCCTTCACCTCACTGAATTATTGTGCTAAGACATTTATACTCTACTCTTAATAGATTTGACATGTACCCTTGCAATATGCACCAGAGGTGAGATCCCTCCGATGACCCTCCCTCCCTTAACCTCCATTCCTCATTACCCTCTCGATGAAGTGCGGTCCACAACTGAGCACCTAGTTGTGTTTTTTTCTCTCTCTTTCTCTGTCTGCACTCCCCCCAACCACCATCCTATGAACTATCTTTAACGTAACTGTTATCTTTTTCTACAGACACAGGCATTGTGACACACTTGATTCTCTATGTCTCAATTATTTGGCTGAAAACCATTTTATCAGGTCATTTTGCATTTTTATCTTACATTTGTAACAATTCATTGGGAAAAGACTTTTATTTGTTTGTTTGTTTTTCTAATTCCTTCAACTAGATTTCAAAATCTATAGCCAGTCACCTGAAGTTAATGAGTGCTGTTCTGGTGGTTCAGTAGCAGTCAGGCATATTACCTTGAACGTTATTTCTCCTCATGTCTACGACAGTGACAGCAGGTCTAATGCATCTTTCTGATTAATCATTTCATACTGCAAAAACGAAAACTATTCAAGGAGGAGCCATTTATTCCCTTGTTGATTGTACAAAACACCAAAATTTTCGCTGTCTTAAAACATGGGAGCTGTCACCGAGTTAGGATAAAATTTTGAGAGTGTGCTGGTTAAAAAGGGACACTTAAAAGGCAAATACGACACTTTAATATGCTTAGGAAAGATGCCAGGGATTCAGTCCCTTTTGAAAAACATTGGCTACACCAATTCCAAAGTATGCCAGGCATATTTTCTCCTCAACAGCACTGGAAGTGCAATCTAAGTACAGTACTTTGAAATGTGTTTGCAGGATTATGGGAAGCACACAGAATTCAATTGCTAAAATCTGTTTCTGTCCAGATTTATGACTGGAGACAAAACATCTGCCAATAACCTCTGTTTGGCTACATTCTTTTAAACTGCCTGAAAAAGATTCAGATGCCTTTCTTTTTATTTTGCTATACCTTCGTATGGTTTTTAAAAGAAAGGGAGTTTTAAAATTATTTCTAAATTTCTTCAATAGCATAGTCTTTTAATTTAGTATATTGTTTTGAAACAGTTCTTTTTTGTTTGTTGGTTTGAGACAGAGTTTCACTATGAGTGCTGGGACATCACAGCTCACAGCAACCTCAAATTCTTGGGCTTAAGTGATTCTCTTGCCTCAGCCTCCCAAGTAGCAGAGACTACAGGTGCCCGCCATGACGCCCGGCTATTTTTGTTGCAGTTGTCATTGTCATTGAACTTAAGGCTGAGGGCCCACATGTGGCCTTGTGGATCCTTGAGTGGGCCTTTTTAAATGAATGCAAATTTTACACAATAAATCCTTTTAGGAAACGTATTTGTTTTGTGGTGTTTGGATTTGGTTTGTCAAGGGGGTACACTTGGGGATCTGGAGGGACACATGTGGCCTTGAGGCCCCAGGTTTCCCTCTCTTGCAAGACAACATTAACTAATACCTTTCCAATAAGAAGAGTCTTCCCAGGCTACAGCAGAAGCAAAATTAAGAAACACAGAGCATATTTATCTATCAGGGAAAGAAAGGAACATCAGAACTGTGACATCTAAAATGGAGCCCTAAACTTGGGAAACAGAGAAGTTTTCTGTACCTGTTGATGTGGCAACCAAAAGTAATCACAATTTTATTTTATTTTTTTTAACTTTTACTGGTAGAGAAACGTAACTGCATGAAAAATGTTTTAGAAGCTGTTCCTCCTGTAAGTGTCAGCTGAATGAAACTCAGTGTTCAATTGTTGATGAGTCATTGTTACTGTCAGCCAAATGCATTTATCATTGCTAAATGCTATACTGCTTCCTGAGCCTTCAGGAGAATTCTCTATCTGCCTCAGTTGATGTAGGGTTCATACCTAGAGCACAGAAGGCTGATAGTTTGTCATTTTGACTTGAAATACAGAGGAAAAAAAGAAAAGCCATATTAATCTGTACATAATTACAGGGCTTTGATTCTGGTTATTTGAACAGAAAGTACAGAGATTTCTCATATACATATCTGCAGCCTCCCCCACCCATTTATTTTGATACTAGACTAGCACACTCTCCCTCTATTCCTTATCATTTATAGACTGTGCCACTCAAATTGCCTGACTTTGTAATTAAGGAAGGTTTTAAGGCTATCGTCTTGATTGAAGATCCATTCTCATTATTCAGAACATTAGATGTAGAAGCAGTAGGTTTAGGAAATTGGGGTGAATGTGTGCTGACCCCAGGTTGGCTCCTCTGGATTAATTTTTTTTTCCTGGCCTTTTAAAATGTAAACTCTGATCTCTTCTTTTCTGGTGGAGTGCAGATAAGATATTCAATAACTTGAGGGCGCTGGTTAGTTGCGTTCTGGTCAACAAATGTGTATTTGAATTTATAGGCAGAGCTAAAACTAGGACAGGGTGATTTGGACTTTGTCTCAGGACATTAAAATTGAAAAGAAGCAGAAGATAATAATGTTCACTTTTAAAACTTAACAACTAATGTAAATAGGCATCTTCCAGAAAATGGGCTATTAACATATTTCTGTGAACTGTGTCATGCATTTTAATTTAAATTTGATTAACTCCATTTCACTGTACTGTCTTTAGGAAGGTTTACTTTCCGACTAAAATATCTCCTTTCCCTCCCCTCCAAAAAGTCTCCTTTGACAATACACTAATGTATATCAATTCTTACTTATTGATGGGCCAGTTTTCTTTCACTATCTTACTGTTATTAACATTGCTTCTATCTACTTAGTTTGTTATTGACACTGACTTTATCTCAGAGGTACCTGAGTTGATTGAACTAGTTGGATCAAAACAATAAACTTTTGTCTGCAAAAGTCTCTTAAAATTATCACTATATGCAATTAGTTATTTCTAAAATAATAAACATGGTTCCTAAGTACTTGTTAAGTTCATCTGACTTAGGCAGATTTTAAAGATTAAGAAAAAGTGTCCAACTTTCTTTTCTGTTCAGGGATTGACCTTTGAGACTAATGCTTATCCCATCTTGGCATCAGGAATATCGTAAGCATAGCTCAGTAATGATGCAGAAAAGACAATGATGAATAGCCGATCTCCCTTGTAGATATTTTAAATATGACACTAATTCGGTTGGGAAAGAAAGGCCTTCAACAACCATGCTTATTAGGTAACAAATATTCTTGCTAACCTCAAATACACAAAATATTATTTAATAACTTTCAAGTGAGGAAAGATGGTGATCGATGGACAACTTTTTGAACCAATATACCTTAAATCATATTCTAGGATTCTGATGCCCTCCAAGGGGAAAATATTTCTCAACAAATAACTCAGACATAAGCAACACAATATATTTAGACCACATTTACCCCTGGCAACACGTAATTGTCTAGCAAGTACAAGCTGGGCTGTAACAAAGAAGTTTGGGTGGGCGAATGGAACAATTTTAGACAGATACAGGCGACAACTATTAGCATTAGAAGACACCTAATGAGAATATTTGAGAAGAAATATTTCTGGTATAGGACATCTTGCAGAAGGACAAATCTGAAGAAATCATATACCCATGCTTATTGCAATACCTAATGGTTAAATAAAAAGCACATTTTTATATTTGAAAATAAACTTGTAGTCCTTTGTCATCTTTTTCACAAGAGAGGAAGATTTGCCTCTGTGGCTGTTTTTAGTATGAAATTCTTATCTCAAAACTTTTATGTTTCAGAAATCCTTTTCTGCAAAGATGTGCAGATGGCATCATCATAACCTTTGATATCAAAATCAGGTCAAAATGGAGGAGAAAGAGACAGAATTTCCAATTTAGAAATAGGGTGTTAGAGATGCAAAGTCTTATGTAATGTTATTTCTTGATTTGGGGCCCTGGACTTAAAGAAGAAAGAAAAATTTGCAATGCTTTGAACAGTCAGTAAAAAAGAGAGAAAACTTATGACAAGTCCCCTGTTCATAAAATGGTGGTGAAAACCTAATAACAGAAATAAAATCATGCTACATGATTATCTGTATAGAAAATCTCAAGAAACCTATGTAAAAAAAAATCTCCTAGAGTTAACAAGTGAATTTAGCAACGCCACAGATACAAGTTCAGCACATAAAAATCAATTATATTTTATACACCAGCAATGAACAATTCAAATTTTAGCAATGGCAATAAAAATTAAAATGACAATAACATTTACAATAACCCATACTGAACCATTTAAGTGTACATCTAACAAATTATGTATATGATCTGTATGCTGAAAACTACAAAATTATCAAGAAAGTAATAAAGACTTAAATAAACAGAGAAGCGAACTATGTACATTGATTGGAAGGCTTAAAGTAGAAAAGATGTTAATTCTTCCCAAATTGATTATTTTATACAATCCCTATCAAAATCCCAGCAGGATTTTTTTTTTTTTGCAGTTTTTGGCTGGGGCTGGGTTTGAACCCACCACCTCCAGCATATAGGGCCGGCTCCCTACCCTTTTGAGCCACAGGCGCCACCCAGGATTTTTTTGTAAATATAAAATTTATATGGAAAGTAGAGGATGTGGAATGCCTAAAACAATTTTGAAAAATAAGAATAAAGTTGGAGGAATCACATTACCTGATTTGAAGACCCTCCCCCCCATACAGGGCCAGATGAGGTGGCTCATGCCTGTAATCCTAGCACTCTGGGAGGCCAAGTTGGGTGGATTGCTTGAGCTCAGTAGTTCTTGGAGACCAGTCTGAGCAAGAGCAAGACCCTGTCTCTAAAAACAGCTGGATTTTGTGGCGGGTGCCTGTAGTCCTGGATACTTGGAAGGCTGAGGCAAGAGAATGACTTGAGCCCAAGACCTGTAGGTCCCAAGAGTTTGAGGTTGCTGTAAGCCATGACACCAGGGCACTCTACCCTGAGGGCAACAAAGTGAGACTCTGTCTAAAAAAAAAAGTCTCACCATATACCTACAACAATTCATTTACCAGTTGTAGGACATTTGGGTTATGTTTAGTTTTTGAGTATTACAAATGATGGTGCTATAAACATTCCTACACAGGATATAGTGTGAACATACGTCTTCATTCTCTTGAGCAAACACCGAGGAATAGGATTCCTTGGTTATATGATAAGTGTACGATGTGTTTCATAAGAACTGCAAAAATGTTTTCCAGAGACACTATGCCATTTTACATTCTCATCAACAAGTCGTGAGTGATCTGCTTTTTTCATATCCTCACCAGATCTTGATGTTGTCACTAATTTTCGTTTTAGCCATTCTTTTAGGTATGTGGTACTAACCCTTCATGGTTTCAATTTGAATTTCCCTAATGGCTCATGAACTTGAACATCCCTTCATGGGTTTATTTGCCATCTATATATCTGTTTTGATGGTATGTCTGTTCCAATCTTTTGCCCATTTTCTAATTGGATTGTTTTCTTTTTTTACTTTTGATTTTAGACAGTTCTTTAGATGTTTAGTAAGTCCTTTGTTGAACAGGTGATTTGAAGATATTTTCTCTCAGTCTGTGCCTTGTCTTTTAATTCTTTAACCAGGTTTTTTTTTCCCCCCAGTAAAAAGGTTAACTTTGATAAAATCTGACTTTCAATTTTTGCTTTTATAGATCCTACATTTGATGCCAAGTCTAAAAACCCTACTTAATCCTAAATTGTGAAGGTTTTATTTATTTTTTTTTACTTTGTCTAAAAGTTTAATCATGTTACACTTTACATTTAGAAGTACGGTCTAATTTGAGTTAATTTTTATATAATGTATGAGGTTGAGGTTGAACTTTTTTATGGTTGGGGATTCATTGAGGGTACACAGAAGCAGGTTACATTGACTGCTTTTGTTAGATAAGGACCCTCTTATATTTGTGTCCCACCCCCAGAAGGTAAACCCTATCCTTCTTTCTTTGAATTGCTTTTTCACCTTTGTCTAAAATAAATTGGGCAGGCCTATTTGGGTGTCTTTTGCATTCTCTCTGTTCTGTTCCATGCATCTATGTGTCTGTCCTTCTGCTACACACTTTTACAGAATAATATTACTCAGCAATAAAATGGAACAAATTATTGATATAGACAATGTGTATGGATCTCAAAGGCATTATGCTGAATTTTGAAAAGCCAATTCCAAAGATTAACTTCTTATGATTCCATTTACATAACATTCTTAAAATAACAAAATACAGTGATGGATAGCATCAGTGTTTACCAGGGGTTAGGACTGCTTAAAGTATGTGACTTTATAGAGATAGTATAAGGGAGTTTCCTTAAGGTGATGGGACAGTTCTACATCCTGGCTATGATGCTGGTTACACAGATGTATGCATGGGATAATACTTCACAGAATTATCCACAAAAAAATGAATGCATTCAAATACCTTATCTGGACAAAATGTATAGATTAATCATTTTGCACCAATGCCAATTGCTTAGTTTAGTAGTTGTAGTGACTGTTTTGTTTTTTTTTTCTTTAATCTTTGAGACAGAGTCACACTTTGTCACCCTGGGTAGTGTGCCATGGTGTCATAGCTCACAGCAACCTCAAACTCTTGGGCTTAAGAGATTCTCTTGCCTCAGCCTCCCAAGGCGCTGGGACTATAGGTGCCTGCCACAACACGCAGCTATTTTTTAGAGATGGAGTCTCGCACTTGCTTAGGCTGGTCTCAAACCTGTGAGCTCAACCAATCCACCAGCGTTGGCCTCCCAGAGTACGAGGATCACAGGTGAGAGCCACTGCACCTGGCTTTTATACTGACTGTTTTAGATGTCATTGGGGGAAGTCAGGCAAAGGATCCATGGGAAGTATCTGCATTATTTTTTCAATTATTAAGTTAATTTACAATTATTTCAAAATAACAAAGTTTTAAAATGAAATGAATGCATGCATAGAGGCCTACAACTACAGTGAATTATTGATTGGTGACAGTGTATTAATAAAGAAGCAGGGGAAAAAGGAAAATTCAAAAAGCATGCTTTACTTCACATTCTTTTTTTCCTACTTTTTACAAGACACTATTTTACAGTCAAAGTTTAGTATTTTGGGATCACCGGGAATCCTGAAGCATTGACAATATTTAATATTTTGCAGATCGTTTCAGAAACAGCTTCATTTCTAGGATTGGCACAGGAAGGCCACAGATGGGCTCAAAGACTACCGGAACACACAGGTCTTTGCAAGATATCCCCAGCTGTGGCATGGTCCATGAGCCACTTGCTTAATTCAAGCTGCAATATTCTAAAAGCAGGAGTGGTCCCTGGGGACATGAGAGGAGAGGGGGAGAGAGAGAGAGACAGTGAAATCCTACCTGATGCCTCAGTATTTGATTTTTATCTTTTGCTGCCATTTATAAGATAAACATAATACAAATAAAATGTGTTTCTACTCCTTTTGAACAATAATAAAAGTGACATATGATTAAGGAAAATATTTAATATGAAAAATTCCTTTAAAATAGCATAGTGTATAGATTTTAGAGTTAACATATCTTTCTTCTTAGTGACGACTCTGTTTTCTTGCCCGACAGATTCGCATAGGTCAGGAGGTTCTGTATTCTCGCTAAGTTTGCATGAAACCAGAGAAGTGGGTACTGACACCAAAGGGAAAGGGAGATCGATGGTGGCTGCCAGTGAGAGGGGAGGGACAAAGGAATACCAGCATGCTTTGGATGGGGATCACAAGTTTTAAAGGTTAGCAATATATTCAAAAAATATTTAATGCTACTAATGATTATTCTTTCCAAATAAAGGTTTAGTCACGTACTGTTTACTCTTAGGAAGTAATAGTCTCTTTTCATTTATTAAAGGGAGCACCGATGTTTTTGCTAAAAACCAATGTGCAGCCAAGCTATTAATTCATTAAGCAAACACTTATTGAATGAGTACTTTGTTTTTGTTAGTATGATAAGCATTGCATATAACCTCATAAGCAAAATATACAAGGTCCCTGCTTTGTTAATGTTTATAGTACATTAGGGAAAACAAACATTTAAAGAACAATAACACAAATATTTCTTTTTTTTCCCCTTAAATTAAGATTTATTGGGGCACAGGAGGGAGCTGCAACATGTCGGACTGAGAATTCCCCAAGCGGGGACTTTTCTCAACCACCTGGGGACTGGAGAGCAAGGGAGCAAGGGCGTTAGAAATTCACACGCACAGTTTCTGTGAAGAAATCTGCAGAGACCCAGAGACACCCCATTAGTCTCTAGCAAGGCAGATTGGTGCCGCGCTGATTTGAAATCTCAGGAGGTTTTTTTGAGATTTTAGGGCGTAGACCCACGCGTGGAGCTGACAGGAGCTGGCCGAGCGCGCGCGTCGCAGCCGGTGCGGCGGGTCCACGAGTCCCGCGCGAGCGGCCGGGCTGTTGGGGAGCGCGCTTGGGTCCCGCGCTCACAGCTTGGGGTCAGACAGCAGGGGTCCGCCGCTAGGGCTAGAGGATGGGGGAGTCGCTACAGGAAGTGACCGCGCGACCCCGAGGCGTATTTTTGTGCGATGAAAAAGGGATGTTTGAAATGACCTGAAGCCCATTTACAGATTAACGTTTTTGGAGACAATTTATGATGCTTGATTCACCCTTAAAGTAATGTGGACAGAAGTTCTCAAATTTGCATATTCCACCCACTGGAACCAGAAGTCACCCGGATGGGGGGGAAAAAAAAGATTTTAGGGCGTGTGTTTACAGAACGAAGAAGTAGAGTAGTCTCCGGACTCAAGCCTGCGGGTTGTCTTTTGATTACGGAACAGGTCATCAGGGGAGAGGCACTAAGTCATAGAACAATTCTCAAGGGCTGAACTAAGTAGGTAACCAAGTTGCCTCAGGGGATGGGAAAGGACACTTTTGGTTACAGTCTTCAAGCTCAGAGGTCCGGGCTCAAGGGTAATTTGCAATCCCTTTCTAACTCTGCTGATATCCTGTCTTGGCTAAAATGCTGAACGTGACTCAGATGTCCCCAAACTAGTTTTCTGTCTATTCTGCTGAACATTACAATCCCCCTCGCCATCGCCACCATAGGCATGCTGAGAACAGAGGGCTGAAGTCCCTGCCATACTGGTGCAGGTCCTCTGGAATGTCCACGTGCATTATATTTCTAACCACAGAGATTATAGCCCGAGTTGCCGGTGCTGTGGCTGACGTCTGTAATCCCAGCACGTGGGAGGCCCAGGTGGGCGGATTGCCTGAGCTCAGGAGTTCGAGACCATCTGGAGCAAGGGAGACACCAACTCTCTAAAAAACAACTGGGCGTAGTGGTGGTGGGCACCTGTAGTCCCAGCTATTTGGGAGACTGAGGCAAGATGATCACTTGAATCTAAGAGTTTGATGTTGGTGTGAGCTAGGAAGCCAAGACACTCTACTAAGAGTGACCAAGTAAGACTCTGTCTCAAAAAAAAAAAAAAGATTATAGGCTGAGTGTGGTGGCTCACATCTGTCATCCTAGCATTCTGGGAGACAGAGGCATGAGGATCCCTCAAGCTCAGGAGTTCAAGACTGGCCTAAGCAAGAGCAAGACCCTGTCTCTACTAAAAATAGAAAAATTAGTGGAGCATGGGGGTTGGTGCCTGTAGTCCCAACTGCTCAGGAGCCTGAAGTGGTAAGATCACATGAACCCAGGAGGTTGAGGTTGCTGTGAGCTAGGTTGACCCCACAGCCCTCTAGCCTAGGCAATTGAGTGAGACTCTGTCTTATAAAATAAATAAAATAAAAAGTAAAATAAAGATTGTAAAAAACTATTATATTTAGACTATAACATAAAAAAAATTTTTTGGCCAGGTGCTTATGGCTCAAGTTTGTAATCCTAGAACTCTAGGAGGCTAAGATGGGTAGATTGCTTGAGATCAGGTGTTCAATATCAGCCTGAGAACAGTGAGACTCCCTCTCTACTAAAAGTAGGAAAAACTAACCCAGCACTGTGGTGGGTGCCCATACTTCCAGCTATTCTGAAGCTGAGGCATAAGGATCACTTGAGCCCAAGAGTTTGAGGTTGCTGTGTGCTATGATGACACCACAACACTCAACCCCAGGACAACAGAGTAAGATAAAAAAGAAAAGAAAAGGAAAGGAAAGGACTATGGGATAAGTACCATGAAGTATATAATACACACAGATTATCTCTCTAAAGAAGGGACATTTAACATGAAATCCTAAATATGATGAGACATTACCCATGTGAAGTAGAGGGGTCATTTCAAGCAAAGGATTTCGAATAGGCAGAAGCTTTCAAATAGGAAAGTAGAGCTTAGAAAATTTAAGGAATTAAAATGAATATGTCTGGAGGGTAGAAAATAACAGCAACAGTAAATAGAGATCTGTAAATTAGGCATCAGCCAGATCAGGCCTAGTCTTATAGGTCATGGAAAGGAGTGTGGATGTTATTTTTAGGGCAATGAGAAGTCATCAAACAATTTTAGGCAGAGCCATAACATAATCAAAAATTTCATGTCATAAAAAGTTTGCTCAGGCTGCTGAAATTTAAGTGCAGAATTAGGACAAACATCTAGGAAGCTATTTGAGAATCTATATTTGTTTTATTTTCCCTAAACTTAATATTGTGGAAAATACTAGATTAATCCAGAAATACTGTTTTTTTCATACTAACTTGATCCCTGATAAAGTGTGAACAAGTCTGTAAGAATACTTCATACTTGTTTAGACCTTATATTTTTGGAAAGTATTTTTTTTTGTTGTTCATGTCAGAACATTAGTGGGTACACTGTTTGGTTTACATACTTCGTTTTTTGCACAAATTGAGTCAAAGTTATAAGCGTGCCTCCCACCCAGGGTGCACCATACACAGCTCCCATCTTGATTTTCATTAGATTTACTTCCAGGTGCGCACTTAAGTGTTGATTGATCAGTTCAAAGCTGGTATTAAGTACATGTATTTGGAAAGCATTTTATCCACGTTTTATTATACTTCACAAAGACCCCAACAGGTAGAGAGAACAGATTTTATCATTGTTGGAAAAGAGGCATAAACAACTGTAAAAAGTCATGCAACTGGTTAGTGGCTGCTAGGGATCCAAGGTCTGTACTTTCTGGCTCCTTGCTCAGTTCTTTTTTCTCCGTCACCATATTGACTTTCATACTACCTCTCTCTCTCATTGATCCATGTGTCCAATATAAATCACTTCTCTCCTGTCTAATGATCACAGAAGTTGTATACAATATGGTAACATGTAGGCATGTCATAGGTTTCAGATAAGGTAAAGAAAAATGTAAAATGTTGAAAAAATATCAAGTACTGTTGTTATGTTGTTGCTTAATGATGGGGACACATTCTGAGAAATGGATCATTCGGTGATTTTGTCACTGTGCAAACATCATAGAGTGAACTTAAACAAATAGAGATGGGAGAGCTTACTATACCTCATGGTATATAGCCTATCATTCCTAGGCTACTAACCTGTACTGCATGTTACTATACCAGAGTTCTTTAAAACCTGTAGGAAATTAAAACATGATGGTCATAATATTATTTGTTATTTACACATACCTAAACATATAAAAAGTATAATAAATATCCAGTGTTATAATTACATTTTTAGGGATAGGGTTTCACTATGTTGCCCAGGCTGGTCTTGAACTCTCAAGCATTCCCCCTGCCTCAGCCTTCCAAACTGCTGGAATTACAGGCATGAGCCAGCACACCCAGGCTGTTGTATTATAATCTTATAGGATCACTATCATATATACAGTTTGTCATTGACTGAAACGTCACAAGGCAGCTCATGACTGTACTATCCAAATATAAGATGCTGTAAATCTATGACCCAGGACTACTATAAATGTTAGCCCAAACTAAAGAGATATACACTTTATTCGTAAAAAAGAACAAAAGCAGAGAGCAGAATGGCACTTACCCGAGACAACAGCAGTGGGAGACATTAGGAAAGATGTTTGTCAAAGGATACAAAATTTCAGTTACACAACAACATGATGACTATAGTTATTAAAGTGTCCTGTATACTGGAAAACTGATAAAAGAGATCTTAAATGTTCTCACTGCAAAAACAAAGGATAAGCATATGAGGTAATGGATATGTTAATTATCCATTATGTTATGGATAGCTTGATTGAGCTATTATGTTATGGATAGCATGAGCCATTTTACAATGTATGCATATATCAAAACAGCATGCTGTGCATTCTGAATATGTATAATTTTTATTTATCAATTTAAAAAGTAAATAGATTTAAGTTTTTTAAAAAGATGCATTAGAATTCTAGCACTGAATAAGATGACTTTTGTATAAGAAGGCCCTACGCACGCCTGTGAGCAACTCTAGAGAAGGGTTTCAATCTTATTATTTTTAATTACCCCTCTGTACCTAGTGTAAGGCCTTGAACACACTAGTCATATGGTAAATAATTGTTGAGCAGAGAGAAGCTCCGTGGGATTCTCATCCTGCCTCTGTGAAGTGAAGCAATGGACTTGGTGCCTTTGGCCATATGGCATTCTTTATTTCCCTGTGGATGTATGTCTTAAACTGGATTCTAATGAATGGTGATTCAAAAGTAATGTCACTAGGTAGACTAAGAAAATAGATTCATGTTCAATAAGGTTAGGAAATAATAAAGTCTATAATTATTAACTCAGAGCTTTCAAAACATTGAAAGTCCTAATAATCCTGGTAGTAAAGAAACCTACCTAATATTTTTTGGCTTTCATTTTCCTCAACTCTAAAACACTTTTTTTTTTCTTGTAATACTTATCAACATCTTATACTTTCTGGAATGTGGTTGTAAAATGCCTTATGCCTTTTTCTATATATTCTTATATAACCCATATGTAACCAGAAGAATTAAACCACCTCTTATTTTGTTACCACATGCCTCTCCATTCCTATTCAGGGACTAAGGACTAGAAAAACCCTTGGATAGAAATTACTGGCATCTGGGCAGTACCTGTGGCTTGAGGAGTAGGGCACCAGGCCCATATACCAGAGGTGGTGGGTTCAAACCTGGCCCTCGCCAAAAACTGCGAAAAAAAAAAAAAAGAAATTACTGGCATCTGACATTTTCCCACCTGAATTTTTCTAGCTAAAAAATATGGATATTGAGAGATATTAATAGCAATACTATGACTCTTTCTTATTTTAAACATGTCTGAAAGGGCAAAATTTGAGTGGATAGGAAAGTGGTGAATAATGAAAGGATGGAAGATAATCTTCATTGTCATGTCAAATATTCCCTTCGCTAGAAAACAAGACAGATGTCTTACAAATTATGAAGCAGTCATGCCCAGTGTAGGTTATAAAAGACAGGAGGCACCTGGTAAATGATTGTTGATTTTCCTTCTCATTATGGTTTAGAGTTATGTCTCTGTGAATTGATATTTGAAGTTGGAAGGAAAGAATGCATGTGTGTGTGTGTGTATGCACCTGCACATGTGTGCGTGTGTGCGTATATATTTCTATGACCCAGGTGTTATTTGTAATTGTCTAAGCTGAAGATAACACAAATGTCCAATAATATAATATTTAAGTTAACTGATGTAAATTCATATGTGGGAACAATGAAGAGAATAAACCACTATAGCATGGAGCAATATGCATGAATCTCATTCACATTAGTGTTGAATGAAAGAATACACACTATATTTCTCTTACTTATATAAAGGTTTAACTGAGCCAATACGAATATATGATGATAGTCAAGTCAAAATTGTGGTTACATCAGTGGGCTATTTGACCAAGAAGTAGTATGAGGATTTTGAATATGTTCTATCATATATCTTATTTTGGGTGGTAGCCACACCAGTGAGGTCAGGGATAACCGTTGGCATGCACGGGAAAGGCATGACAACTTAGGAGGAAACTGCCCAGAATTTCTAAGTGACGACGAGTGGTGAATAATGGTCTATAGTTGAGCCAGGAATACTAGGGAATACTGCCAAGGGACAAACTCCAGAGAGAAGAAGGAGAATGAAGTAAGGGCAGGAAAGTGACCAATGCTCTGGAAACACGTAGCATAGTGGCCACAATGACCTGGTTTCTTTTTCTATAAAGAAATATGTTGTATGTTAAGTTGAGTGAATTTTATGCTGTAACAAATGCTGAAAAGGCTAATATGGAGTATCTTCTATTTTTGGTTCCCCATGGAATTTCTTGATTTAGGAATTGTTTTGATCGTCTGCTTAGAACTCAAATAAAATTCTCCAGTTAATCATGATTTTCTATCAGTACTGAAATCTCATGTGATTTAGCTAGAAGAAGTGTTACAAGGAAGAAGGAACAGGATGTGAGAAGGTGTAGAGGTTTGAAAAATGCGTGACTTCCTCGGATAATTATGTATTTCATTATGGTTTGAATCAAAGAGGCGTACAAGAAATTGATGGGAGATGTCAAAAAAAGTGGCAGGCACCAGATTATAAAGTGCTTGGAGTACTCCACTCCCAGTCCATTGACATTTAAAACACTTTGTAGAAAGACTTAAGTTCATATGAAGCTTTATTAAGTGAGGTACCACGTAAGCTATATATATTAGAACTTAATAGGTAAATCTAGTTGTAACATAACCTTTATCAAAAGAGGAAAAAAAAACATCTAATCTGATTTACAGTGTTTACTATATGCCAAGCATTGTTCTAATTACTTTATAAATATTAGTCAGGTAAGTCTTCATAGCAATTCTATTAAGTATGTTCCAATATTATGATCCATGTTACACTGATCAGAAAGTTGAGGCTCAGAGTAGATACCCGATTCACCTAAGGTGGTACAGTTTGTAAGTAGGGGATCTAGGCTCTAAGTCAGGCAGTCTTATTCCAGAGTTCGTGCTCTTGACCATTATACTGTGTTGCCTGATTCAGAAACTCTTGTTTGCATATATATATATATTTTAAAGGCATTCCTAAATGTGAATTTCACTAAGAGGCTAATGGGATGTTGGAAATCCACTAAGTAGTGGCTCCTGCAGAGTATATTTGTTGGAAAATCATGCATATAAGCATGATTGGATATTCAAGCAATTTAGATTCTACACTATTCAGATTTAAAATACAAGGACAGTGAAAGGTTCATCAGCTTGAAATTACTTTTTAAATGATGTAAATGCATTTCCAATTTGAGAGGATTAAAGGATAATATGGATTTGCCAAATACTTTGAGATACCAAGGAACTGTGAGGGCACTTGCAGGATTACACAGTATATTTAACAGCTCTAAGTGTGGCTCTGTGTTTTTAATTCTTTGCCTTTACTTTTAAAACTAACTTTATAGACTGAAATTGTGGCTGTACCAGTTACCAAAGCAGAGGTTACAAGTCTGAACACCTGAAGGTCTGAAGGAGTAATATCTTGAACCATTTGTCACTGTTTACTGCTTCTGGGTGTTTCTTTAGGGTGCCACCGGGAGAGGAACAGGGCTGAGGACCTGGAAAATTGGCAGAGTTCTGCTGCTCATAACCTCATTTCAAACAGAATGGCCATCGCAGAGACTAAGTTTTTGCATAGTAGTTTGAACAATGGGTCCCATGTCCTAAAAGCTCTCAAACAACATTGAACATTATTTAAATTTCCATTTCATTTCATTTAACCACAATTTACTAAGGTTGTACGTTCACACCCACTTGGATAGCTATTATAAAACAAAACAAAAAATAACAAGTATCAAGGAGGTTGTGGAGAAATTGGAACACTTGCACATTGCTGATGGGAGTGTAAAATGGTGTAGCTATTAAGGAAAATGGTACAGCAATTCCTCAAAAAATTAAACACAGACTTACCATACAATCAAGCCATTTTACTACTATTTACCCAAAGGAAGTAAAAGCAGAAACTCAAACAGCAATTTGTACAACCATGTTCATAGCAGCATTGTTTACAATGGTCAAAAGGTGAACAACCCAAAGTCCATAGATGAATGAATGCATGAAAGAAGTGGTATTACATACAATGGAATATTACTATGCTTAAAAAGGAAGGAAATTCTGGCACAGGCTATAATGTAGATTATCCTTGAGGATATTATGCTAATTGAAATAAGCCAGTCGGGGGCATTGCCTGTGGCTCAAAGGAGTACGGCACCGGCCCCATATACTGGAGCTAGTGTGTTCAAACCCAGCCCCAGCCAAAAAAAAAAAAAAAAGAAAGAAAAAAAGAAAATTAAGCCAATCGCAGAAGGACTTGTATGAATTCAATTATATATGATACCTGGAATAGACAAATTCATGGAGATGAAAAGTAGAATTGTGGTTGCTTAGGGCTGTGGAAAGAGGGGTGTGGGGAGTTAGTATTTAATGGGTACAGAGTTTCAGTTTTGCAAGATGAAACAGTTCTGGAGATGGATGATGGTGGTAGGTGCAGAACATTGTGAACGTACTTAATGTCACAGAACTGCGGACTTAAAAAAGGTAAAGTGGTGCCAGTGACTCAGTGAGTAGGGTGTCAGCCCCATATACCGAAGGTAGTGGGTTCCAACCCGGCCCCGACCAAACTGCAACAAAAAAATAGCTGGGCATTCTGGTGAGTGCCTGTAGTGTGACTCTGTCTCTGGAAAAAAAAAAAAGGTAAAGTGGTAATATGTAATTATGTAATGTATAGTTTACTGAGGAGGGATTACAAAGAAACAGGCTGCAACGACTATGGGAGGAAAATCTGGCCTGCTGAACCAGGAAGTCTGGACGGCCCATAAGAAGGTGGGTATGAAGTCACCTAGGTAACCAATGACCAATAGAAAGAGACCATCAGCGACCAATAGGAAAGGGTAATACTGCCTGGAGGCCCAGAAAGGCCAATGAAAGAAAGATTTGCCGCCAAATTTCAAATGGAGAGAGTATTTATACCCCTGCCCGCTTTCACTTCTAGTCTCTCTCTCCTCTGCTCCTTCGTGAGAGGAACCATCTTCCAACACTCTTTGGAGGTGCTGTAAACTTTCTCTTTATTCTTCCTAAAGAAAATCTCTTTGTTGACTGGGCACCTGTAGCTCAGCCGCTAGGGCGCTGGCCACATAAACTGGAGCTGGCGGGTTCAAATCCAGCCTCGGCCTGACAAACATGAAAACTAGAACCATAAAATAGCCGGGCATTGTGGCGGGTGCCTGTAGTCCCAGCTACTTGAAAGGCTGAGGCTAGAGAATCTCTTAAGCCCAAGAGTTGGAGGTTGCTGTGACCTGTGACACCATGGCACTCTACTGAGGGCGACGTAATGAGACTCTGTCTAAAACAACAACAACAAAAAAAAAACTCTTTGTTATCCTGAAAGTTGTGTGGATTACTTTTACCTTTTTACCTTCTGTCCACACTGCCTGTGCCACTCCAGTTTAATTTTTAGTTTCCACTCACTTTTGATTTTGGTTGCTGCCATGCCTCGGTTGAACTTTCTTGCTCAGCCAGGTTATTGAACCACATCAGCTAGGTTCAGGAACAATTATTAGAGTAAAAAACAACAACAAGAACAAAAACAAAAACCCCCATGTTTTAAACATTCATCATGGCAGGATTTAAACCTGTCGACCACAGGTGAAAGGTTTTGCCGAAGGCTATCTGCTACTGACCACGAAAGACAATGCAGAGAATAAAATAATTTTTAGAAAGTATTTGTTGTGGATAAGATTTGGGACTTTTGCTTAGCGAGCAGAATAATTAGTAAATAAAAAGACTAAGGGTTTTTTCAAAAAGATTCAGTATTATTACATACACATAGCAAAACACTTAAATAACTGGTTCTTAATTACTCAGCAGGTAGTTAGCGCTAAATTATAAATGGGTCATGTGGCTGCTCTTGAAGTGCTCTAAGGTACCAATAAATGTATAGGGAACAGTTGAACTAGCTGCTGTACTTGGACGTAGCTCAAATCATTTCTAATAGGCTAAAACTGTTCTCGCATTTTCACTCTAGCTTCAGCAGGCTAAATCCTTTTAACTTGTATTGTTGAAACCTACGGGACTATTTCAGACCTCAAGACCACCCGCTGCTGAAACATTATTTCATTAAGAACATTACAAAGAGATGGCTTTAAGCCATTGATATTATCAGCCTAATTTAGAAAGAGTCACACTTGGAAATCAAAATATTATGAGTCATCCAATGTTAACATGGCAAGCTGTTTATGTATCTGGAAATAAAAACCAGACTTTTTAAACATTACAAAAATTGTCTTCTCAATGATTTAATGAGACTCATGCTACATTTCACCAAACAGCAACTTACAGTGTGAACTACATTTGTGAAAAAAAAAATAGATTCCAAGAACTAACTTTTCTTAATGACATAGTAATGAAATATCAAGGAAGGATAGGATGTATCAAACCTTGTTCTACTTTATATAAGTTCTCTCCTACTTTCTGACAAGCGACTATAATGGAGGGGGAAAGGTCTGTTAGAACTCTTTCATTTCCATACTCTACAGTAGCTGAACCAAACTGGAAAGCAATTATTAAGCCTGACTTAAGATTCAACTACTGCTTGGTATGTACTGAAAATTGGGGTCTCCATAACAAAGCCTTTTCTTTTTCTTTATCGCCAAAAAACCATGTATATTTTGTGAGGTAAATTTTTTATTTTTATTTTTTGTAGGTTTTGGCCGGGGGCAGGTTCGAACCTGCCACCTCCAGTATATGGGGTCGGTGCCCTACTCCTTGAGCCACAGGCGCTGCCAGTTTTGTGAGGTAAATATTGAAATTGGTTTTATTCCTAATGACTTGCAATCGTTTTAAAATATTTAATTTGAATTGGAAAAATGTATTCCATTTTGTCTCTGCATGTATTAACTCTCCCATTTCACATGGACACCAAAGCACAAGGTAACTCAGTAAAATAGAAAAATACCAGGCTCTCTCAGCTTTGCTTTGAATATATCAAAGGAGGTAAGGGCTAGGATTTGGAGACCAAATACTGAAATCAACTATTAATTTTCAGATCCCCTTCCATTAAAGAGGTTTTTAGTCTTGCCACTATTCTTTATTATTTTTATTTATTTATTTATTTATTTTGCAGGTTTTTTTTTTTTTTGGCCAGGGCTGGGTTTGAACCTACCACCTCTGGTATATGGGGCCAGCGCCCTATCCCTTTGAGCCACAGGTGCCGCCCTGTTCCTTTGTTATTTTTTTAAAATTATATTTATTTTAAAATAGGTAACACATTCTCATGATTCAAAATTCATAATGTACAGAAGGGTATAAAATAAAAAATTTTCTCAAAGGCCAGGCATGGTGGCTCATGCCTGTAATCGTAGCTCTCTGGGAGACTGAGGCAGGCAGATTCCTTGGCTCAGGAATTGGAGACCAAACTGAGCAAGAATGAGACTCCTTCTCTAAAAAAGTAGCTGGGCATTGTGGAGGACCCCTGTTGTCCCAGCTTTCACTGGGAGACTGAGGCAAGAGGATCAGTTGAGCCCAAGAATTTGAGGTTGCTATGAGCTACGACTCCACGACACTCTGCCCAGGGTGACAGAGTGAGACTCTGCCTCTAAAATAAATAAATAAAAATTCTCTCTTACTTTCATCTCCTAAGCACTCAGTTCCATTCTGTAGAATCTGTTATTAGTTTTTTGCTACACTTCCAGTAGTGTTATTTATATGGTGGTGTGTATGTATGCATTCACAAACACACATATAAGCAAATATAATTATCTCTTTTCTTCAGTATCACTAATGTACTATACATTCATTTATGCACCTCACCTCTTTTTCAGTTAACAATATATCTTGGAGATTGTCTTATATTAATACAAAAAGTTTCCATGTGTTTGTTTTTATTTGATTGTTTCAGCTGCATATTTCACTTTATTGCTATATCATAATTAGTTGTAGTCAATTCCTTACATTTAGGTTGTTCAAATTTTTTGCTATTACAGATGATTTTCAGTAAACAACCTTGTAATACATCATTTCTCCCACATGCAAATTTTTCTGCAAGATAAATTCCAAGAGTATAAATGCTGTGAAATTGCTAAGTTCTAAAGCTTTTTCTATGATAAACGTTTTTATATCTTCTTAAGTTTTGGTATGTTATATTCTTCTAAAACATCCATTTCATTGTAATAATCTTATTATTCTTATAGATACCACCATGTGTGGTTAATTTAACATTCTTCAATTTAAGAACACCTCTCCATTTTATTTTGATTGGGTTATCTAAATCATTTATCATTGTTAATTGTTCTTATTCAAGGAACCAACTATTTCTGAAAAGTCCATTATTTATTTATTTAATTCCTGACCTCTGATTTCTTTTGTTTTATTTTGTTTGTCTTTTATTCCCTAACATTTTTAGCTTGATGATCACATGTTTAAGATTTTTTTTGATCATCATAAGGGTACATATGATTAGGATACATGGTTTGCATTCCTAAGGTAAAGTCTGAGTTGTAGTTGAGTCCTTTGCTAATAGAACTATGTTAGACTATGGAATTTAATTTGGTCACTGCTTTAGAAGCATTCCTGACGTACTAGGAGTATTTCCATTATTGTTATTCATTAATTTACAATTTTTTTTTTTTTTTTTTTTGAGACAGAGCCTCAAGCTGTCCCCCTGGGTAGAATGCCGTGGCA
>NW_003852625.1:307513-312462 GCF_000181295.1 Otolemur garnettii
AGAGTCTCACTTTGTCACCCTTGGTAGAGTGCCATGGCATCATAGCTCACAGCAACCTCAAACTCTTGGGCTCAAGTGATCCTCTTGCCTCAGACTCCCAAGTAGCTAGGACTACCAGCTCATTTATTTTTCATTGAAATTTTATGCTGTAATGTCTCTTTGGACACCTTTGTAAAATCATTTTATTACGTAAATTATTTGCTTTATTTTCTGTGGTTTTTTCCTGATATTTAGGAAAGTTTGTTCTTATATATTAATATGTAATAATATTGTATCAGTTTATAAAGTATATAATGTTACGTATTGTTTTATGATTATTTTATTTAATAAGTATAACTCCCTGATTGCATATTTCCTTTCATGAACATAGGGTTGATCTGTAAAAGAGAAGCCATTTTGCTAATTCTATAGGGAAGTTCTTAAATAATATGAATACTTAGAAGTTCACAAAACCTTTGTCATAGCTGTGGAAGTAAAAGTCATGGAGGTTTTTGCTGCATTTCATAAAATCAGGAGATGGCAGGATTGTAAGAGCAAGCCTACATATCTCAGCTGCCCGTAGCGCTAGGAAAAAAGTGATTCTTCAGGCCTATAATCCTAGAATTTTGGGAGTCTGAGGCAACGGATCATTTGAAGCCAGCATTTCAAGACCAGCTTGGGCAGCAAGTGAGACCTCTGTCTCTACAAACAGAAAAAATCATTTTAAAAAGTTGGCTGGGCATGGTGGCATATGCTAATGTCCCATCTACTCAGGAGGCTAAGGTGGAAGGATGGCTTGAGTCAGAGGACAGAGAGGCCCTATCTCTTACCAAAACAAGATTCACACAAATTTATCCAGAAGCGAAAATAAACATGAAAAACCTTAAAGAAAGCCTCCATCTCTAATCTCAGCTGCTCATAGTTTTAAAAGAGTGATTTTTCAGAAGGTTACCTGCAGCCATTGCAAAACCTCACCTGCTATCTGTTCATGCAAGTGCTCTCAGTTTCACAATTGCCACCCACTGTTCACAGCTGCCAACTGGGTCTCCTTTGTCTTCATGATTTTGCAACATGATCTTAACAGTAAATACACCGGATTTTAAGGTAAAATATTAACAAATAATATTCGAATATAAATATAAATTAATAAAATTAAAAATATCAAAACCTAAAAACAGAAAGGCCTGTTTCATCACCACTGAATACTTGGTTTGAAACATGCCCCTCCCTGTTCACAAACTCCTTTACAAACTTTTCTGCTGCTTCTGAGTTAGAGTTGGCGGCCTCTCCATGCCTAACACTACGGATCCCAATCCTTTCCTTAAAATTCTCCAACCACCTCCTACTGGCTTTCAGCTCCTCCTTTTGAGCACGAGCACCAGGCCGGCTTTTCCCTAAAATCATCGCAGAGGACTTTGGCTTTCTCACAAATAATCACCTCAGAAAGCCCATCGCCAGCCAGCTGTTTTTAATTAATCCAAACTCAGAGGTATTTTTCCATCCTTTCCATGCTTTTCCATCTCCTAGCCCCTTTCACCCCATCAGCTGCTTGGATAGCTTCTTTATTTTTCAAAATCATGCAGTTGATTTAGACATCCCGACCATAGTAGCAAGATTAGCCGCACGTGTAACCACTTCCATGCTTGGCGATAAGATCTTTCGAAACTTCACCTGTAGCTCTAACACCTTTCTTCTTACTCTTATTATCCTCACTACACTTTTTAGGACCCGTGGTGAATACACTTAGTCGTTATTACATATATATATATATATATGGATATATATATATATATGCACAAAACCATAAAATTAGCAGCAAAAAATCACATGCCATGCTTTCCCTACAGCTTCTGACAACAAACTGAACTACAAAGTGTAAGGGTGGCTGAAGCACAGGGGAAATGTCTGCACAAGAACACACAAACAACGTGCTGGGCGGTCAGATTCCAAAGCAGTGTTTATATTTCACGCAAAATTTGCTCAAATTTTTCATTTGGATTCCAAGTTGTTTGAGTTCTTGGGCATTCAGATTCCAGGGGCAATAATATACTTATGGGGCACATTCATGTTTTGATACAGGCATATGATGTGTGATGATCAATTCAGGGTAATTACAATATCCATCACCTCAAGCAATTATCATCTCTTTGTATTGAGAATGTTCCACTTCCACTCTTTTAGATATTTTAAAAGGTACAATAAATTATTATTAACTATTATCACATGATTGTGCTACCAAATATTAGATATTATTCATTCCATCTAACTGTATTTTTGTACCCATTGATCACGCCCACTTTATTACCGTCGGCCACATTACCCTTCCCTTCCCAGACTCTTGTGACCATTATTCTATTCTCTATGTCCATGAGTTCAATTTGTAAAAAAAAAATCTTTAGCTCTCCCATATGAGTAAAGATATGCAATAGCTGTTTTCTATGCCTGGTTTATTTCACTTAACGTAATATCCTCTAGTCCCATCCATGTTGTTTGTTGCAAATAGGATTTCATTTTTTTTTATGAATGAATAATATTCTGTTGTGTATATACACCACATTTTCTTCACCCTTTCATCCACTGATGGACATTTAGGTTGATTTTATATCTTGGCTATTGTGAGTAGTGCTGCAATAAATATGGGAGTGAAGATATCTTTTTGATATGCTGATTTCCTTCCTTTTGGAAATATATTCAGCAGTGGGATTGCCAGATCATATGGTAGTTATATTTGCAGTTTTTTGAAAAATCTCCATACTGTTCTCCATTGCAGCTGTACTGATTTACATCCCTTGCAAAAGAGTATAAGTGTTCGTTCCCCTTTCTCCACATCCTTGCCAGCATTCATTATTGCCTTTTAGATAAAAGCCATTTTAGCTGGGGTGAGATGATTTCCATTGTAGCTTTGATTTGAATGAGAAAGCTCTTTCCGATTCTTTGAAACCCTGCACCTTAACCACAGGTAGATTTAACATTTAATATTACAGCATCTACATTAGAAAGAGACTCTCAAGGTGGGAATTGACATTAAAATGTATCCTGGGCCTATGATACTACTGATATGCTTGGTGAAGGCAAATTAAAATGATTCTATGGACTTATTCTCTCAACCAAAACTATAAAGTATTTTCACATCTTATCATATCACCATGAAATTGAAGAATACTACAATGAGAAAGTCATAAAATCATCTAAATAATAAAGACTTGCTATAAAATACTTCAAGTTAACTAACTACAAATTTCTTAACAGAAATAACAGAAGTCAAGAAATCCATGGGATGAATAGCTTCACATGTCTTAGGGAAACCAGCGTGGCTATAATGCAGCAGAGATTCTCAGAAGAGATCTAATTTTTAAAATCCTGATTAGTGAGTGATACATATGTACTTACAGGAGGCGTACTGAGACAATTCTGCTTTTGGGGAAAATGTCAAAGACTCTCAGAAATACAACGAAGTATCTAGAAATTATTCAATAGTTAATCATAAAAAGAGCTTCAAATATGAAAAGGAGAATTCAGATAGGAGAAGGACCTCGCAATATGAAGAAAACACCATGGTAATATCCCTTTGTTTTCCTTGTATCTATTACAAAACATATCTATTATTTTCTCCAATGGATTATACCAGAGGGGACTACAACCCCAAATTATCGAAAGACATAAATACAAAAAGAAAAGAAAATCTTCCATCACACAGCAAGCAGAACAAATGGAACCTGTGGATTTGAGTGGGAGCACTAGAAGAACAAAGTAGAACAGAGAAACATTGCAAAGGGTTTAATAATGAAATTGTCCGTAGAACAACAGATCACAAAAGTAGATCAGGACATATACACTAAACCTAAATAGGATGATGGTGTGCTGAATTAGATGATTTGAATAAGATCAAGTGTCCCTCAATATAATAACCAACATGTCCAGGATATAATGGAAAGTCACTCATTATATCAAGAACCAGACAGACATACTTGCATCAGAAAAGACAATCAACTGAAGCTAAATACTGAAACGAATCAGATGTTGCAATGATCTGAAATGGATTTTAAAGCGGTCCTTATAAAAATGTTTCAACAATTGTAAGTTCTATGGAAAAAAATAGAAAATATCCACAAATAAACAGAGACTCTTTTTAAAGCAGTAAGAGTAATCATATAATTGAAGCATGTAATAAATAAAATCAAAAACTCACTGCATGAGCTCAATAGTAGATGATGGTGACACAGGGTAGAATTAGTGATTTGAGGAGCAAGTAATAGAGCTTAATCTGAACAACAGAGAAAAAAAACATAATGGAAAAACTAGTGAGTATAATCTTACTTGTGGGGGAATAAGAAAAAGTACAGCATGAGTCTCATTGTAGCTCCCAAAGAAGAAAGGAGAGGATGGCAGAAACATATACTTGAAGAAACATAAGCTGAAAATTGAACAAATTTGGTGACATATACAAATTCTGCTATAGATTTAAGTAGAACAGATGCCAAATAGGACGAATTCAAAGGCAGAGACTTTCTGCCTGCATTATTTCCTGCCCCCAGGTTAGGGTGAAGAAATTACACTTTACAGATCCCTCATGGTTGGTTGATCTTTTAATGTTATTTCTCAGAAACATTAATACTTTCATCTTAGGGACACATGTAAATGAAGTGCTGATATTTTAAAATGGATTAAGAAGCGAAAGGACATAAATGGAAGTAAAGTTTCAACGCTTCCCTCCAAGTGGCAAACTATCACTACTGATAGACTAGTAGTCTGATAGTTAGTTATGGGTATATATTGTCATACCTAGAACAACCTAGAACCTAGAACAACAACTGATAGACTAGTAGTCTGATAGTTAGTTATGGGTATATATTGTCATACCTAGAACAACCACTAAGAAAACTATAAAAGTAATGTGTTCAATACGATATAAGCAAAATAAGGAAGAATTTTAAAAGGTATTCAAGTAAGCTTCAGGAATTCATGTAAGG
>NW_003852625.1:313115-320491 GCF_000181295.1 Otolemur garnettii
GAGAGAGAGAGAGAGAGCTTTTCTCTCACAATTTGGAGGGGAGAGAGAGAGAGAGAGAATGAGAGAGAGAGAGAGAGAGCGCTTTTCTCTCACAACTTGGGTTTTCTCTCCCTGCCAAGAGGTTTAGTGTTTTTGTATTCTTTTCTGTAAATAAATCCTGTCTTACCACTAATCTGTGGCCCGCAGATTTATTCTTCAAATCACCAGGACCAAGAACCTCCTGAAGAGTGAAATTCCAGTATCACTGTTACTATAAGAAACTAACTTCAAATATGATGAAATGGTTAGGTTGAAATTAAAAGCATGGAAAAAGATATATTAGTAAACATTAATAGTAGCTATCATACTATTGGTAAAGTAGATCTCCTGTATCAAAGAAAATCCCTAGGAACAAAGAGGGATATTACATAATAATAGGGATGAATCTTCCAAAATATATAGTGAGCCCTAATGTACATATACCAAACAGAGCTTCAAAATACATGAAATAAAAATTGACGAACTTAAGTTAGAAATATTCAAATCTATAATTACAGTTGGACACATCATAGTTCCTGTAACAACTGATAAAAACACTAGACATAAAATTAATAAGAATAGAAAAGAATTGAACATACCATCAACTCATAGAGTCTAATTTTCATATATAGGACACCCCACCAAATGGCAGCAGGATGCATTTTTTAAGCATCCATAAAATGGTCACCAAAATAGACCATATCATGAACCACAGAGAAACCTTCAACAAATTTAAAATAATTAAAAACTTTATAGAATAAATTTTCTGGACAAAGTGAAACCAGACTAGAAATAAGTAACAGAAAAGCAACAATACAATCTTCAAAAACTTCTAAGTTAAACAACATCCTTTTTAAATAATTCATAGGTTAAAAATAAAATCTCTGTTCACGAATGGATGAATAAATTGTGGTATATGTACACCATGGACCATTCAGCCTCAAAGGAAGATGGAGACTTTACCTCTTACATGTTTACATGGATGGACCATTCAGCCTCAAAGGAAGATGGAGACTTTACCTCTTACATGTTTACATGGATGGAGCTGGAACATATTCTTAGAAAGTATCTCAAGAATGGAAGAAAAAGTATCCAATGTACTCAGCCCTACTATGAAACCAGTTTATAGCCCAAGAAGGGGAAAGGGGAGAGGGAGGGGAGAAGAGGGGGGAGGATGGGTGGAGGGAGAGTAATTGGTGGGACCACAGTTACAGTGCATCTTACCGGGTACATGTAAAATTTACTAGGTGTGGAATATAAATATTTTAACACAATAACTAAGAAAATGCCGTGAAGGCTGTTAACCAGTTTGATGAGAATATTTCAAATTGTATATAAACCCAACACATTGTACCCCATGATTGCATTAATGTATACAGCTATGATTCAATAAAAATAAAAATTAAAAAAAAATCTCAAGGAAGATTTTTAAAAAAATGTGTGGAATTACATGTAAATAAAAGCCAGCACATAAAATGTGTGATATGCAGCTGAAACAGTAAGATGAGGAGGGGGGGCGGGGCTAAGATGGTAGACTAGAAGGAGGCTAGACACACTTCTCTTCTAGAGAAGATTGAAGGTAGTGAGTGAATGTCCATCTTCAGATCAAGAGAGCATTGTGAATCAAAAGACAGGCAGTGGTGGCTCTGGGGCCCACTCAGTAGCTCAGTAGTTAGGGCACCAGCCAGCCACATGCACTGAGGCTGGCGGGTTCAAACCAGGCCCGGGCCTGCTAAACAACAATGACAACTGCAACAAAAAAATAGCAGGGCTTTGTGGTGGGTGCCTGTAGTCCCAGCTACTGGGGAGGTTGAGACAAGAGAATCTCTTAAGCCCAAGAGTTTGAGGTTACTGTGAGCTGTGACACCATGGCATTCTGGCCATGGCCAATGGTGACGTAGTGAGACTCTGTCTCAAAAAAAAAAAAAAAAAAAAGACAGGCAGTGGGAGGCATACAGTGAATGAGAATAAAGAGAACTGACTTGCTCTGTAATTTGGAGGTTGACAGGGAAGACAAGTGTGCACAGGAGGAAGACACAGAGGAAAGAATCCTGGGGCTCCACACTCTCTGCAAGATCTTTGCTATCTGAGCTGTGGGAGGGCCCAGCCCTTCTACTGCAAAAAGCCATAGAACTGACAGGGAGCTATTTGGAAACTACACAGAGGCATTGCTCTAGACAGAGAGGCAATAGTGATGACCCACTGGCTTGAGGGCCCTGGGTGCTGTAGGTGGTGCTGTTTTAAAATCCCAGCTGTGGTGGCTCATGCTTGTTATCCTAGCACTCTGGAAGGCCAAGGTGGGTGGATTGCCTGAGCTCACGGGTTCGAGACCTGCCTGAGCAAGAGTGAGACCCCTGTCTCTAAAAAAGTCACCAGGCGTCGTGGTGGGCACCAGGCTGAGGCAAGAGGATTGCTTGAGCCCAAATAGTATGAGTTTGCTGTTAGCTGTGATGCCACTGCATTCTACCAGGGGCAAGAAAGTGAGACTCTGTCTCAAAAAAAAAATAATAATAAATTTTATATATAAAGAGGGAAATGCTACAGTAGCCAATGTAATTTTGAAAGGAAGGACTCTTCCTGATTATAAGGCTGTGTGTACTGGAAGGAGAGATAGATATATAGATCAATTGAATAAAAAGGAGAACTTATAAATAGACCTATAACAATATGCTCAACTGAGTTTTGATAAAGGTGCAAAAATAATTAAATGGAGGACAAATGGTAGTGAAGAAGTTGGACATCCATAAGAAAAAAAAAAACAACCTTGGCCTAAACTTAATATCCTAATTAACTAAATGTATCTTACAGCCTGTAAAGTCTATCTTACAGTCTTTACAAACTGTAAAACCTTAATGTTTTGGGGGAAAAAATCAGAATTGAGGACTAGGTGAATACTTCTTTTACTTGACACTAAAATTGATATGTATATATACATACGTATCTCACTATATATAGCAACATTCTACTGAGCATACATCTTCCTCATCAGATGGAACATTTATCATAACAGCTAAAAAATAACGAAGTGATGAGACCAAAGGATGGCAAGGAAATAGAGGACCTGGATATGCAAAATAGTACAGTCACTCTAGAAAACATTTTTTGTTTTTTTGTTTACTTCAAAATGAAAAGGGCAATTACCATATGATGCAACAATTTTACCCTTGTGCTTTCATCCCAGAGAAATGGAAATTTATGTTTATGCAAAAAGTTTTAAATGAATGCTGACAGCAGCTTTATTCAGAACATGGAAAGATCCCAGATTTCCTTACATTGGTGAGTTCATAGGCAATCTGTGGTGCATCCACAGCATAGAATGCTGCTCAGCAATCAGAGGAATGCAGGATTGATTGGTGATTATTGATGTATGCAAGATTTTGAATGAATCTCAGTGGCACACGTATTAGCTGAGTAAAAATGCTGATCTCAAGAGATTACAAATTATGCGATTCCATTTATGAAACATTATTGAAAGAACAAAATTATGGTGATGGAGAACAGATTAGTGGTTGCTATGGATTCAGGATAAGGGGATGCACTATGTGTGTCTATAAAGGCATAACGTTATGAACCCTTGTGGTGATGGTGTAGTTGGTATAGTTCTGTAGCTTAATTATGGCAGTAGTTACTTAAAGCTACACCTGTGAGCAAACAGCGTAAACAACACACACACAGATAAGTGCATGTATAACTGGAGAAATATGAATAAATTCTGAGGATTGCACCAAAGCCAATTTTCTAGTTTTGATATTGCATTTTAGTTATGCGACTGTTGTTAACATTGGGGGAGGGTAGGCAAAGAGTGCACATGATATCTCCGTACATTTCTTCACAACTTTCTCTAAACCTATAATTATTTAAAATAAAGTATCTTCAAAAATTTTCACTAAGGCAATCAAGATTGCATAAAATAAAAATTTTAGAAGAAAACATAATGACATTTTCCTAGATGTCTTATTATTATTGGCTTTTTATTTAACTGTACTGCTCTCAGATGAATTGCTCTATAATATTTTAATCATTTTGCGTATATTAGGACTCATGCAATGACACTGAAAATGGTCTATGTTGGAGAACATATCATGTTTATTTTAAGGAGTATGTATTCTGTGGTTGTTAGTGTAGTATCCTAATAATATCATGTAGATCACAGCAGTTACCAGAGCTATTCAGGTTCTCTATGTCTTTATTGAGTTTTTTTGTTTGTTTTGTTTTGTTTTTTGTAGTTTTTGATGGGGGCTGGGTTTGAACCCACCACCTCCAGCATATGGGGCTGGTGCCCTACTCCTTTGAGCCACAGGGGCTGCCCCAAGTTACACTTTTTTAAATGACAGAACAACTTAGATAAAAACTCAATAAAGAGGGTGGTACCTGTGTCTCAAAGGAGTAGGGCGCCAGCCCCATATTCCAGAGGTGGTGGGTTCAAACCCAGCCCGGCCAAAAATAGCTTTAAAAAAAAAAAAGTGTAACTTGTACTATGGGGACACAATAATAAAAGGGACTTTACCTAACACATGCAGAATTTATAACCTAGCTCTTTGTACCCTGAATTAACCTGAAACAGTAAAAAAAAATGTACTGTGACTGTGGAAATGTCTAGTTCCCACTTCAGTCCTCTGAATATGTATGTGCGTATATCAAAAACCTGTTGTTAATGTATACACATTTATAGTCGTCATGACTTTCTGGAGAACTGAGTCTTTATCATTTTGAAATATCCCTCTGTATCTCTAGTAATATCCTTTGTATTTAAATCTATTTTGTCTGACATTAATAAAACTAATCCAGCCTTATTATGCTTAATGTTTATGGTGTATCTTTTCCCATCCATTTATTCTCAACTTATCTCTGTGTTTATACTTAGAATGCATATTTATGGACAACACAGGGTTGATTCTTGCTCTTTTATTAATATGTATTATGATAATATCTAGCTCTAATTGGAATATTTAGGCCATTAACAAATGATATAATTATTTATACGGCTTGACTCAGGCCTGAGTTTTATTTGTTTTAGGTTTGTTTCCTGTGCATTTAATACATATTTTCCCCCTTTCCGGTTATTTTTGATTAGTTAATACGTTTTAGAATTCAATTTTTATTTGTCATTTGGCTTTGAAGCTACACCTCTTTGCATTGCATGATTTCTATTAATCTATATGAATTTATTTTCTGTTATTTCCATTATATTATTAAGCCCATTCAGTAAAATTTTCATTTTAAATGTTGCATTTTTAGTTTTAAATTTTGCATGTTTTGCTTATACTGTTTGTATACCTCTTCTGTAATTTTCTATTTTCTATTCATTACAATATATTTTCTATCACCTTATCTACAAACTGATTTCAGCTTTCTCTATGCATGTAAGATTCCGATGTGAACCAGAGACTCAGACTGGGTTTAAAGGCAGGATATTGCAGCTTCTTTTCTCAGATTCTTTCCCACATTCTAGGTGACCCTACATTGTCTTTTGAACTTTATTATCCCAGGTTCCTTCACCTGAGTGTTTTGCAAAAAAAGTGACTTTTATGCCAAAGTATCAACCATAATGATTCTGGCCACCCTCAGTATAAAGTTTTAAACAAAATTAAATCTACTAAGTGTAGAATATAAATGTCTTAACACAATAACTAAGAAAATGCAGTGAAAGCTATGTTAACCAGTTTGATGAAAGTATTTCAAATTGTATATAAAACCAGAACATTGGGCGGCACCTGTGGCTCAGCGGGTAGGGCACTGGCCCCGTATACCAAGGGTGGCGAGTTCAAACCCAGCCCTGGCCAAACTGCAACAAAAAAATAGCTGGGCGTTGTGGTGGGTGCCTGTAGTCCCAGCTACTTGGGAGGCTGAAGCAAGAGAATCACCTAAGCTCAGGAGTTGGAGGTTGCTGTGAGCTGTGTGACTCCACTCGGCACTCTACTGAGGGTGATAAAGTGAGATTCTGTCGCTACCAATAAAAATAAATAAATAAAAAATAAAAAAACCCCAGCACATTGTACTCCATAATTTCATTAATGTACACAGCTCTGATTTAATAAAAAAAAGGAAATGGGATACTCATTCCTTGGATTACTTGTTAACATGTTTCCACTCCACAGAAAAATCTGCCTACATTTGTTAAGGCTGAAAATCACTAAAGTAATTATTTTTATGTATTTTTATAAATTTTTAATAGAACATATAGATGTAATAGGCAGGAGGATCCGTTAAATAAGTTATCATTCCTTAATACCAGAACAGAGCTCCTCTCAAAGCACAATAAATCTTAACGGCAAAAAGTAAAGAATAAACAATTGTACCAAACAAATACAACCAACTAAGAATGGTACAATTAAATTACTAACAAATAGCATAAATTTTAAATATTGTTTTACATAAAGCAGCTCACTACCAAAAAGACAAAACTATTTAGAATATTGTTGTACTTGTAAGAGCTTCAAAATATATAAAACATAATATTAATAATATTCTAACTATGGATAGAATTATGTAGAAAAATTGAGACAGCCACAGTTATAATACTTTATATTAAAAATCTTTCTGTAATTCATAAACCCATCTCAGTAAATATTATGAAAGCTTAAACCATGCCAATGACAAGGTTTATTTTATGGGATGTCATATATTAAATATGTGATCTTCATTCATTCATTTTCTAGAAGTAAATCTATGTATGATGAATTACTTCTTATGCATTTTTATTTTTCCTGTTCCTCCTCATTGTCCATATTTCTCTAATATATTGTTGTTAAACTTTTAGAATCACTTGGATTTCTATGGTAAAAATGGCCCCTAAATTGAAAGGATGTTAAATATATTCAAAATGATTGTTTAATAGTGAGAGTTAGGTATAATGTGTATTCAAGGAGAAAACAAATAAAAATCACACCCTTTTCTTTGATTAATGACGTGAAAACCTCAAGAATTAAGAATACATCTGTAGCTTAGGCAGCTGAGTCTCATGTGGACATTAATGAGAAGAGTATTTGGCATTTAACTCCTGTAAATAAAGCTGTTGAATAGAACTGTTTCAGTGATCAATATTATCTCATTCAGACCTATAAGCCTTTAAAGTTGTAAAGACAAGGAAAAAAATCAATCATCAAGAAAATGTTCTAACTTGTTAGATTTCTCAACTTTAAAAAATGCTGTATATCTTCTTATTCTCCACTAGTGCCTATAAGGTAGTGAAATTAATACACTTTAGAACAATAGTATATAACAAGAAAAAATTAAATTAAATTAAATTTTAAAAAGAGGTAAGTTTCCTAACAAATACAATAATTGAAACTTACTTATTTATACCCTCAATTAACCTGAAACAATAAAAAATAAATTTTTTTTTTTTTTTTTTTTTT
>NW_003852625.1:320763-340916 GCF_000181295.1 Otolemur garnettii
AAAAAAAAAAAAAAGAAAAAAAAAGGGAACAGTACAGCTATTTGGACTACCAGGGGTCGCTGTCAAGATTAGATGTGCCTTTGTGCAAATGCCTCCAAAAAGTGGTGTCAAGTCACGTTGATATGTAATTTGTTACTGTTCATGTAAATTAGTAAAATAATGGTTTATTTCTTTTTCATATAATGTAGTATAGTTTCAAGATGATACCTAGAATAGCAGCATTCTCATTTATAAGTATTCTGATATATTTTGAGAGGGAGTGAAAATGAAAGTTATACATTGTGATTTGATAATTTATTATAACGAGCTACATTTTACAGCTTAAAGTGAATGGCATATATATTTTAAAAATACTGCTGGTTATTATTAGTTGTCAACCACTATGTAGAACTATAGTTCTTCCTCCTACTTTAAAAATCAGAGCTTTGTAATGAATATACTATGAATAGATGTTATTATAAATTATAGGAGTTTTTCATTTCTCTACAAAATTTTGAAAGTATCATAGATATCTTGGAATACATGTTGGAATAAGTCTACTATCAGATGACTTGTCAGTATTTTGCAAAAAAGGTACCTTTTCTTTATGATTGATTTTAGAATAATTTGTTTTTCTTACCTCTTCTATAACTTCATCATGATGCATGTAAGTATGTATTTTTCCTTCTTGAGGAATCTCATGCTTCTTGAAACTAAGGTTGTATGTATTTCATCATTATGGAATTTTTTTCTCATCTCTTTGCATAATGTCTCTAACCCAGTCACGCTCTTCTCTTCTTGAAGGTCTACAAGATATCTTGTAGTATATTAGACTTTCTCCCTGTGTTCCACTTAAACCTTAAACCTTGCTTTCATATAGTTTATGTTTATTATGCTCTCCTGCCTCTATATTCAATTCACTAATTTTATCTTCAGCTTTGTCTAATCTAATATTTAACCAATCCATTAATTTTTTAATGTCAAAGAGTGCATTTTCACTGATAAATGTTTATACCTGTTTTGGTAAAACTGGCCTATTTTTAAATTTAAGTTATCTAATTTTTTCTTACTTTTTTTTTTTCAAACAGAGACTCACTCAGTTGCCCTGAGGTTGAATGGTGTGGTGACAGCTCACAGCAACCTCAAACTCTTGGGCTGAGTGATCCTCTTTGCCTCAGCCTCCTGAGTAACTGGGACTACAGTCACGGGCTACAATGCCCAGCTATTTTTAGAGACTGGGGTCTCACTCTTTCTCAGGTTGGTCTGGAACTCCTGAGCTCAAGCAATCCACCTGCCTCATCCTCCCAGAGTGCTGGGACTTTTTGTGTGTAATTAGACTTTTAAAACATTTATTTTGCAATCTTTCTCAGATTTTTCTTTTTTATTGCTTCAATTTTGAGCAGACACAAGAAAGAGAAGCACTGTCAAGCATTGTGGTGATTGGGTTATTTAATTTCATGTTTTGTCATTTAAAAACATTAACTTATATTAAATAGGCCTGGTTTATTCCTGTGAGAATCCCCGGTAATTTCTGTCACGGGAATATCCTGCAGAGTAGTTTTGTGTTCATTTATATGTAGTATCACACACTCATAGACTACTACTGGTTCAGAATCAAATTTAAGTCAATTTCTTGGACCATATAAGCCCTACTGCCATTTGTCCTCTAACCCCAAGTAAGGAACAGGACAAAACTTCCACATTCTAATGAAATGCTTTTATTTTCTTTAATCTAGTGCAATAAGCTCCCTGGTTATTTCCTATGGCCAGTTTCTCGTTTTAAAGCATGGACTTTGAGGGTCTCATTTTTATGCAGGAATCTCATTTCCAACTTGCCATGTATATAGCCTAAAGGCATTGGATTCTTTCTTTACATACTTTTGATGCCCAAATAACTTCATCATCCAATAACCTCTAAATATTTCCCCAGTTTGCTTTCCTGAACAGAGCATGAGTGTCAACTTATGTGCTTACCTCTCTGACTTTTCATTCTCCTCCTACTTTCTTCTTCTTGCCGTTCCTTTTTTCCTTCTTTTTTCTCTTTCTCCTCCTTCTCTACCTCCTTAATCTCCTCTCTTTCTTGTCCTCATACTCCACCTTTTTTCTTCTTCTTTTTCATATTCTTTGCATATAGCATTTTATTTTTCTTTCTTATAAAGTCTGCTGTAAGTTTTTAAAATAATATTTTATCTAACATTTAAAAATGTTTGTAAGGTATTATTTGCATAATAATTTATAGCCAGTCATTGTGGCAGGCACCTGTAGTCCCAGCTACTAAGGAGGCTGAGGCAAGAGAATCACTTGAGCTCAAGAGTTTGAAGTTGCTGTGAGCTATGATGCCACAACTCTCTACTAAAGGTGATGAAGTGAGATTCTGTATCAAAAAAAAAAAGAATAATTTAAATGACCATATTGATGATATCGAGAGTCCCTATTGAAATTATCTTGTTCTCAAGGTCTAGATTAATTTCTACTTCATTACTTTCATAGAACGTTTAAAGTAGAATGAAATTAGCTTGTAATTGATTCCAGAAACCCAAAGCCATGATTTCTCTAGAGATCAGATAAGTAACATAAATGTGTGAAATGTTTAGGTATAAGACAAGAAGTTATGAGACAATGCCTGTATACCGGGAGAGTGTTTAACCCACCTAAAGGTGTTTAAACATACATAATAATATGCTGGGCAAAAAAAAAAAAAAAAAAAACACTCTGTGCAATACTGTTTCCAACCTCTGATTCTAAATCAACTCCTTCAGGTGTTTAAACATACATAATAATATGCTGGGCAAAAAAAAAAAAACAAAAAACACTCTGTGCAATACTGTTTCCAACCTCTGATTCTAAATCAACTCCTTCAGAACAAAATACATCTTGCTCAATTAATGTAGTTAATCTCTTGAGTCCTCTTTCCAACAATCATTACTAGTATAAACCTATGAAACAGCTAAAAAATCATGGAAAGTTTATAATGAAATGTTAGATTATTTGGTACAGACTATATGCTATTGGCGTTCAGAAAAATGACAGGTAAAATATCAAAAATTTTCATTATCATAATCCTTTGTTTTCAAATATCAGATCTTAAAATGCTTTTTTAAGATGCATTTTTCTTGTAAAATGTAATAATTTTCAAGTATTTTTTCTTGTAAAATGATCACTAATTAGCCTAGCTTGATTGTAAGTGATTTAGCAAAAATGTGATTGTGAACAAATGTTACTTTAACCCCAAACATGTAAGATCTAGAAGCCTCATTTCTTTTGTGAAATAAAGCCCAGCCAAGAATCCCAGTATAAAGCAAAACATCCACTTAATCAGGACTTCTGTGATACAGACTGTGGACTATAGCACTTAAATAGAAGAAGATATATTGGGGACAGAGCATTACTCAGATGGTATCAGCTGCCCTTCCTGCAGCATGTTGCCACCCTTGATCAAGAATCTCATTAAAAGAGCATCAGAGTCCAGAGAAACTTTTGAAGGATATTTTTTTATCCAATGGATACGAACATTGTACAAGAGGATTTTTCAAGAAAAAGATAATTCATTGCTTACGTATGCCACTTCACAGTTGCAAAAAAATGTTTCATTCACTATCTTATTTTGTCCTCAGAAAAAAATTGTGTGAAGCTATAAGAATTATGGGTCCTTTTTTATATGAAAACACTGAAGTTCATATAAAATTAATGATTTTTATGAATTCACATGATCAGAAAGTAGCAGAACCAAGACATTAATTCAGATACTCTGGTTACAAATTATGCTATTTTTACATCCCTACACATTACCACTCCACATATATTTAACAAATAGGCAAGATTAAAATTTAACCGTAATATGATATTCTTGTTAAAATGAATGTTTCCTCTTTCATATGTAGGAATATTTATTTGACAAATGTATTCATTTGATTTGTAGATAATTTTTGATTTTTTATTATATATGCTACATTGTTTAACCTTGATCCAGATGACTGAGCTTTTTATTTTTTAATTTTGGGGTGGAGGACAATCAGGAATTTCTAGTGCATCATTTTGTTACAGAATAATGAACCAAAAGACAAAATATTCTTTTTTTTTTTGAGACAGAGCATCACTTTTTCATCCTGGGTAGAGTGCCTCAGCATTTCAGCTCATAGCAACCTCAAACTCTTCGGCTGAACGGATCTTTTTGCCTCAGCCTCCCAAGTAGCTCTGCCACAACACCCAGATGGGGTCTCACTCCTGCTCAGGCTGGTCTCAAACTCATGAGCTCAAGCAATCCACCCACCTTGGCCTCTCAGAGTGCTAAGATCACAGGTGTAAGCCATTGCATCTGGCTCAAAAGACAAAAATTTTAAATGAGGAAAATAGCAAGTAATATGTCCAATGAAAGATTAGTCCAGGGTTAACATGTAGAAATGAGAATATGTATTCATGCATATATTATATGTGTGTGTGTGTGTGTGTGTATAATTGTCAGCTTACAAGGCTGTGAGAGACTCTGACAAATTCACAATCTTGAAACTGGATCAAATTTACTTCTATCCAACAACTTCTCTAATTGGTATGAATCAATGCTAATTATATATTTATTCTGTGGCTCCTCAGTATATAGGCCAAATGCATTAACTGACACTTGCTGATTTGCTTTGAATCAAATATGTATAGACTAAGACTCTGCATTTTAGGCTTCAGGGGAATACAAAGAGAAATAAAACAGTATCAGTTCTCAAAAGCTTACAATCTAATGAAAGACGAGCCAAATTCACAAATTGCTAACATGATAGACTATTTTGCATTTTAAGAAAGACTTCAAGAAAGGATGTGAGCTTAGGAAGAAAGAAGAGCTATTTGCAGGGGACATGAAATTAGTTTGCTATCAAAATTGATATTTTAAATAATCTCTGGTGTGTGTGTAAAATTTAGATTCCATTTTCATTAACTACAAAGGAGTTTTAAGTGGCTGATTTGCAAATGTGCCTTTTAGCATTTATATCTACTTTCCCCATAGATCATAATTTCCTCCAAGTTGCAGTATCTATAGTAGACCCTGTTCTTTTCTATCTACACAAACACATATGGGTACACATATATCATCGCTTGCCCTGTACTATATTTTACTTATAGTGAGTGTAGAAAGTAGATATTCAAGTCACCGAGGGACAGGAGGAAAACATACAAGAATGTGCAGAAAGAGGTAGGATGAGGCAAAAAGAAACTGGTTTTAGCACTGATAGTTTGACTGTATTATAGTACAGGCACCAGGGCAAAGAAAGTCAGAAAAAAAAGTTGTAACCAAGTAATTTGGTAACTAGTACATAAACAGAGGTAGTGACAGAGAGAAGGGTTTGGGAAAGAATAAAGCACTAGCAGTAGACTGAGTTGTTTTGGATGTGTGGAAAGGAGTAAAAAATGATCCTGACATTGCATGCTTGATTTCAGGAGAAATGATTAGTGCTCTGCCTGAGATAAAAACACAAGACACACAGAAAAGATCAGTTCTATTTTTACTCTAGTGCCTTTGAATGGAAGAATTGCTGCAATTAGATAGGTTTGAAACTGCAGCTTTGTCTACAAAATCACACACACATACACACACACGTACGCACACACACACATGCGAGACTAGGAAGAAAATCATTGAAACCAGTTAGGATGCCACTGAATATTTTTAAAGTGGAGGCATTTCACTTCATTTTTACATTCACCTATTAAAGATAAGTATTAAATAAGTATTAACTATTTATTTATTTTTATTTATTTATTTATTTACTGCAGTTTTTGGCCAGGGCTAGGCTCTGAGGATGCAAAGTTGAATAACATATAGTTCCTTGCATTTCCTATCTCGAGGGGTTCTAAAAGATTCTGATCAAGAAACAGCCAAGTGCTTTTTTCACCTAATCTTTACGTTTTTAGATACAATCAGAGAAATATAAAGGAAATAATATTCTCTGCCTATGTAGCAAGAGAATTAGTGGTAAGTACTAAGACACAGAAAATTCCCATTTAATGGGAGAACTCCACTCTTACTTGGGTTTTGATAAGTTAGAGTCAAGACATAATTTTACATGGTCAAGGTGGGATTTAATAGTCTAGATGACAAGAGCTAGGCTGGATTGTTTCTTGCTCAGAGCACAATAAAGGGATTCTATTGGAAATGCCAGGCTTTGCCATAAAACCCTTGATGCGGAAAACAAGGAAAAATCACAAGTGAATACTAGGCCCTGGCTGAAGCTGCAATATCCATTTGCATAAGTATAAGTCAAAGTGGCAGCTCCAGTTTCTCAGCCTTCAAATAGTCTCTGTGTGGCTTTGCAGTAATGATCTATTTCTCACACTCTAAGGAGAAGCAGTGTAAAGTGAAATCCCCTTCACGATTTATTTTTAAGATGACATTGACTACTAAGCTATTTGCTCAAATTTTGTTTGTGGCAAAACTACATAACTTGTTTTCTTCAGCAGTTTGCATTGTTAGAATTTAATGTGGTGATACAATTCCTGAATGGCGCAATGATATCAGGCAAGACTTCTGCTAAGCAAAGAATGTTAAATGCTGACTGAAAACTCTGTAACAGTAAAATGATTTGAAAGCTAAATTCCTCTTAAAGATGGGAATGTGTTCTACCTAAGTAGAAAGATAATTAATTTTTCATCAGGCTCACATCCTGTTATTGCTATTGAAATATAAAAACATTACAAAATGACTAATTTGGTGCATTAATGATAATGTTATACCTATAGAGAGCCTATACACAATTTAAAGACACATCAAATTTTCAGGGGAAATGTGAAAATTCTTTTGCTACCAGATATTTATTTTTTCAAAATAAGAATTTCAGAGTTGGTTTGCACTTCAGCAAGTAGTTTATGTTTTGCACAGTAGCTTTTCCAGCCATATATGCTTAATCTCATGCGCACACAGAAGGGTGAAAACCAAGGTTTTTATTTGGAAGGGAATCTCTTATAATCAGGACATAATTGAGTCTCCTTTTAGCTTTTTTATGATAATCTCTTTCAGCTACAGAGTTTATTCATTTGCTTTTTTGTAATTTTTGGCACTATTGAGTCTAGATAGTAGGATAAATAAATCTTAAGATTGATTTACTATTTTTCCCGTTCCTTTTTTTATTTTCCTGGCTTCTTTTGGATAGAGTATTCAAATCTCCATTTATTTTCCCTTATTGGCTATTTACTTAGTGTTGTTGATTTTTATACTGTATTTTAAAATATAGATATAGGGGCATTGCCTGTGTCTCAAAGGAGTAGAGCACTGGCCCGATATGCTGGAGGTGGTAGGTTCAAACCTAGCCCCGGCCAAAAAAACTGCAAAAAAAAAAAAAAAAATATATATATATATATAGATAGATAGATATAGATATAGATAGATAGATATAGATATAGATATAATTCAAAGGCCATAAAATTCACCCTTTTACAGTGCACAACTCAGAGGTTGTAGCACATTTAGTATATTCACAGAGTTGCATAACAACTTCTGCTATCTTCTTTCAGAACGTTTTCTTCACCTCCAAAAGGAAACCCCATACATGTTAGCAGTCATCCTCCATTTATCACAATACTCCCAGCCCTATGCACAATTGATTACTTTCTATATCTATAGATTGCCCGTTCTGGGCATTTCTGGTAAACGGAACCACATAATATATGGTGTTTTGTGACTGCTTTGTTTTATACTGCATAACATTCTCAAGGTTCATCCTTGTGGTCTAATGTATCCGTACCTCCTTTCAATGGCTAAAAAAGAATCCATCATAAGGATATGCCAAATTTTGTTTATCCATTCATTACTTGATAGATATTTGGGTTGTTTCCACTTTCTATCTGCTCTAAGTAACTCCATTAAAAACATTTGTGGACAAGTTTTTGCTGAGGCATTCATTTTCCTTTCTCTTAGATATGTACGTAAGAATGGAATTGCTGAATCATATATAACTTTATATTTAACTTTTTTTATTGAGGTGAGATTCAATTCAATAAAATTCACCATTTCAATAACTTTAGAGTATGCAATTCAGCGGTTTCCAGTGAATTCACAGTGTGGAGCAACCAACAGCCATATTTATTTCTCAAACATTTTCATCATTATAAAAAGAAATCCCACACCCACTGAGCAGTCATTCTCCATTCCTCTCTTCCTCCGTTCCCTGTAAACAACCAGCCTGATTTCTGCCTCTATGGATTGGCCAATTTTGGACATTTAGACAAATAGAACCATATAATATCAGCTTTTTATGTCTGGCTTATTTCAATAAGCAAGTTGTTTTCTAGGTTCATCCATATTGTAGCATGAATCAGTACTTCATAAGGTCAAGTTAGAAATTCAATTGTGTGACTTTACCGCATTAACAGTTTAATATCCATTAACCTACTGATAGACATTTAGGTTGTTTTCATTTTGGGGCCGTATGTGGATAATGCTTCTACAAACATTTATATATTTAAACACTTGTTTAAAATTTTTTAGACATATACTTGGGGGGCCAGGTGCAGTGGCTCACACCTATAATCCCAGCACTTTGGAAGGCTGAAGTGGGTGGATTGCCTGATTTTGTGAGATCGAGACCAGCCTGAGCTAGAGCAAGAACCTATCTCTAAAAATAGCTGGGCATTGTGGTGGGCTCCATTAGTTCCAGCTACTTGGGAGGTTTCAGTTTCTCTACATCTTCACCAACAATGGTCATTTTCTCTCTGTTTTATAGTGACATGGTATCTTGTTGTTTACCCAGGTTATTGGTAATGTTGAACTTTTTTTATATATTTTTTGAGACAGAGTCTCACTTTTTTTTTCAGTTTTTGGCTGGGGCTGGATTTGAACCCACCACCTCCAGCATATGGGACCTGCACCCTACCCTATTGAGCCACAGGTTCTGCCCAGTAATGTTGAACATTTTTACACATGCTTATTTATCATCATTTCTTTGTTGGAGAAATGTCTATTCAAGCCATTTGGTTTTTTAACCAGATTATTTATTTTTGTTATTAATCAGTTGTAGTAGTTTATAATTTTTGGACCTTAAGCCTTCATCAGATATACAATTGGCAAATATTTTTTCCCTTTCTGTGATGTGCCTTTTCACTTTGTTGATTATGTCCTTTGATACACATAAATGTTGAATTTTGATATAGCCTGCTTTATTTACTTTTGTCTGTTGTTTCCTGTACTTTTGGCATTATATACAGAGAGATCTATCTTCTTTTTTAATGTAGGTATTTATAGCTTTTAATTTATCTCTCAGAACTGTTTTCATTACATCCTATAATTTTGGTATGTTGGATTTTCATTTTAAATCATCACAAAGTATTTTCTAGTTTCCTTCATGATTTCTTCATTGACCTACTGGTTAAGAGTGCATGACTTAAATTCTACATATTTGTGAATTTTCCAAACTTTCTACTGTTACTATTTTCTAGTTTCATCCCATCTTGGTCAAAGAAGATATTTCATATGATTTCAAACTTCTTTAATTCATTGAGAATTGTTTTATGTCCGAACATATTTCGGAGATTATTGATGAGGGATGGAAGGAGGTTAAAGGGGCTACAGGTAGGTGGAAGGGAATTATGGCCTTCTGGACAAGAAAATTAGAAAGGCCCCTGAAATGAAACAAGGAATTTGGGGTGGGCATGACCCTGTTAATCAAGTATGTACTGTTCCTGAAAAATATAACTTTTTGCCTGTGACACCTTGACCTCTGACCTGTGAATGATCCACCCATTAAACAAAGATAAGGATCCCTGTCACAGAACAATGTACCCCATACTTGCCACAAACACGATGAGACTAACAGGTACCATCAATATCATAACTAGTAAAATAACAGTTAACAATTATTGATACAGAGTGAAGAAAATTGGATTTGTGTGACAACTAAGGTAAGCCACAGCCAGTGAAACCAGGACATCATGCCTGAAGGCCCTAGGGGAACCAGTGGAAATTCCCATAGATAAATGTAAGAGGAATTGGGATGAAAGCACTTATATTGATATATTGCCTTTGTGTGACGTGTTCTCTTGCAAGGGAGACCCCTTTCTGCTCACTAGAACAGTTTTTGGTTATTTCTGCTTTCCTTTAAATACAATACATTGTTTTACTTCATTTTAAATAAAAACTCTGCTTCTATTCTGCTATAATGGACTCCCAGGGGCCTCATTTTCCAGTCCTCCAGTTTCTTGCTCTCCCTTTGACTCAGCCAAATTTGCTGGTTCTGCTGAGTGAATGTGACCAGGTCCCAAATGGCTCAGAGGTGAACGCTCACCTCTAACAATGTACACATGAGAAGAATGTATATTTTGCAGTTTTTAATATGACATTCACATCATCTTCAAGATTCTCAGCTAACTTGTTTTCAAAGTCCATTGGACATCTCATCTCCAGGCTTTCTTTTTGAAGTTTTTGTCTACTCTTTGTTCATTCCAACTGCTATGAACCACCTTAAGCATCCATGTAGTTTATTTCTGACAAACCAAACACCCCAGGGAAAAGGCTCTTTTATGGAGCTAGACCTAAGTGAGGTAAAATAAAAATGGCCTAGCAAGTTGTATCTTCAGGTGAACTGCAAGACAAGCAAATGCTGACAATCTTCTGGGACTGAGGCTTTAAAAAGAAGTTGAACCCTGTCCTGGCCCCTCCCAAGGGCTACCAGACTGCTGGTGTTCACCATGAGTGTGGGTTGTTGGTTTTCAAGACCTCAGTGCAGGAGTATAGGAATTGAGCCAGTAGAAAACCCACAGAGCTCACTGCTCCTACTGACATTCAGCTTATTTTCTACAGTAAATACTTTCAAAATAGCTGCAAGCTTTTGGTTAATTTCCAGAATCCTGAAAATATTGATTCTGATGATTTTTGCTCGTGTTATTGTTGATTTTCACATGTCCTCACCCTGCCATTTTCACTGATGTATCTGTAAAGGAAAAATAAAATGTTGGGATCCCCCAAACTCATAATGTCCAAAGGGAGATTGAGCCTGAGAATCGAATCACGCAGCACTGCCATCCTCTGCCTAACACAAATAGTCACGATTTCATGACTCTGTGTTATATGACCTTATGGGTAAGCCAGGTTCCCACAACAACAAAGGTCCTTTGCCTCTCCAGATGGCTCTCCTCACAGACTACATACAGGGAATTGCCTTGTTAGCCCTAAAACCTTTCAGGGTATATGGCCTCTATAAAGTAAACACATGACAATTATAACCCTAGAGTCGCAACCTAAATAAATCCTTGATCCTGAGTTCTGTTGTTTCACACTGAATTTCCAGAGATGCAAACTAAGGATGGATTAGATCAGCCACTCTTCTGCCTACTCTAAAAAAACTACATAGTTGATCTTCTTTCCCTCTAATCCCCTTTTGAATGTTTACCTTATCTTACCTGAAATGTAGATTTACTGAGCACTAATTAGAACCTCACAAGAATGTAACCATTTGCCTCATTGCCTACCCATCCTCATTTCCTTTTCTTCTGTATTCCCTCTCCTTTAAATATTTTGTTACCTGGATGGAGAGCCCACCTGTGCTTGTCCTTGGCATGTCCTAAAACTCTGGCTTAATAAACTTCATTTGAGCATGACTCTTGGTTTCCATTACTCATCATTTTATCATATTGTAGATTTTAACATTCACTTTACTAATTATATTATATATCCTTTACTTAGTGTCTTCCCTGAATTAATATCACTCACTTTATAAAGAACCTATGTACCTTACAACAGTGTATTTTTATTTAACTTTTTTGTTATTATTGACATATGTTGTATTTCTTTCTATGTATGTTCTAAGCCTCAAATACCTTGTTATATTTGGTTTAAATAGTCAATATGTTTTCACATTAGATTAAGAAAAGCAGAAATAAGTCTTTTATATTAATCTACATATGAGTTTTTTGCCTGTCATTATCCCTTCAATTAGATCTCCTTGCCAATTGAGTGTAATTTTCTTTGAGCTGAATGAGATTCTTTTAGCGTTCCTGTCAGTTCTGATCTGCCAGTGGAAAATTCTCTCGTTCTTCATTTATTTGAAAATTTTGATTTCTGGAGCTCTTCCTCTGGAAATCTCTCTTTTCTCAGAACTCTGCTCTATCTGATCCAGCCCCCTCAGTTTCCCTAATCTCTGTTTCCTCAATTCAGGGAAACCACCCTATTCTGGATGAACTCCCTCTGCTGCTTCCTGGTGTGGAATACGACTCCAGGTAAGAAAGCCAGTGTGTTCATAAGACTATCTCACTTATTTTCCTGTGTTGCCTGTTGTCCAATGTGTGAAAATAGTTATTTCACATACTTGGTCTAATTTGCTAGTTATTTTCAATGGAAGAGTGAAAGAGTGAATGCAGTTTTTGACATTTCATCATATTGAGAAATAAGAAGTATGTGTTACCTACTTTTCTATTTCCCTCAGCACATCTCTAGTGTTGGGTTAGGTTTTGAAAAAATGTGCAAAAATTGAAATGACTTGAACACACCCAGGACTCATTTTTTAATTTCAACATAATCATGACTCAGTGCTAACTTCAGATGTTAATGCACCATTAATTTGAGAGGAAATCACTTTTTAGATTGAATTTCCTGTTTTGGCATTAAAATGTATTTGTTATGGAAATGCAGTTTATATGTGGTTTATATGTGAATGATCAAGTGGTAGTAATAAGAGCAGTTTTAACATTGAGATTTTCCTTGGGAAGAAGTGGGTAACTCAAACAAGTGTTCCCACTCATTCTCTTAGAGGTTAGACAATTAAGTTCATGAACTTATCCTGGAAAAAGCTACATACTGAGAGAAGATACCCAGAAAAAATAAGGTCTAAGAGAACAGAGGTCTTCTCAAAGAGACCCCAAGAATACATCTGCAAGGTCCTCCTCATGGTGACTCAGTTCTTAGGTATTTATAGAAACTTAACTTCCTGGGACCTGGAAAGTAATGCTTGCTTCAGGCCACCATTCTGTAAAAGCTGGAGCCAGCTTCTTCAATTTGATTCAAACTGACCAATGAGAATGGTACCCAGGGGCCGGAACTTTTTGACAGGAAATAAAAAGGAGAAGACCAAGCCAGTTGGGGAGCACAGCCATTTTGAGACTCTGGGTCTGCCACAGTTCCTCCAGCTCTGAAATAAAGCCCTGCCTCTTTTAAACACTGAGTATGGGTGTTCTTTCTCTCCATTGTGCCTAATCTTCCTGCAACAATACCTCAGTGCTATTATTTCAGTACCATCATCTTCCAATTAATCCCTTCCGCCATCTGGTGACTGCAGTGATATTTACCAATGAGGTATATAGCACTTTTTCTATGATAAGTTTGTGAACTTAATTATCTGAGCTCCTGTGATGATATGTCTGATGGCCATTACAGAAAAAGAGTTAAAAAATTGCGTTGAAGGGTGTGAAACAGGGTTCCCCCCCACAGGACTGGACAGGGACCACCTCTCCCACTCTCTAGACCCAGGTATGCTCAGAAATCAGACCCCCATCTCTAGGCACAAACAGCAGCTCTAGGCAGGTCACAAACAAAGCATCCTGAAGGGTTTTGGGCGGTCCCACCTTGAGTAGGGAACATACACCCTAATTCCTTCCTGGAGGCAAAAACTACAAAGACCAAATAACCTTTCCCCCAGTGAGAGATATTGCATTCATTCATTTGTTAATACACTCATTAACTTTGAAAAGGTGTTTTTCCACCTACCAGTTCAAAATGTAATTCTCAAGACTAGACAAAGGACCCATGTGGAGACTTACCACTTGTGTCTTTCCCTTAGCCAGAAGCTCTGATGTTTTTTATTGCTTCCATATTCCTTTCTGTCTAATAAATCCCATCTTACCACTGATCTGTGGTCCATGGGTTCATTTTTCAAATTCCCAAGACCAAGAACCTACTGAAGAAAGAAATTCCATAGTAAGCAGTCTAGGTGCTGGCATCAGTACAAAGCTGCCAAGTGGATTACTTAGGATGAATTCCCAAACTAAATTGTCCAACCTCGTGTATCTGGTCCTTCTCTTCTGTTCACTTGTCATTAATAAGTGAATTAATAAGAGTCTCCTTTCTAAATTTTTAGTAAAACAAAATTTTGGCCACCCAAAACATAACAGCCTTGTAATCAACTTTTTTTGCTGTACAATTTGTCTATTTTTTGTTTTGTTTATCTGTTCAAAGGAACAAGAAACGATTTGCTGTATTCATTCAAAAGTAATGAAGGAAAATGGAGAATTATGGCTATTTTTCTAGAAAATTTATTATCTCAGTGTTTCTGAAGCACTACAAATGATGGGGCGTGGGGGAAGGATGAATCATATGCATACTGTCAGCCCACATCCAGACAGTGACAAGAAAAGCCCTGCACTACCGATATCTTCTTCTAGACACACTCATCTGGCTACTCTCAGATAATAGTATTTTGTTTTCCATATTGTCCTTGAGCATCTTATAAATATATATTTCCCTTTAACACACACTTTGTGAGGAAAATGAGGAGAGGAAAGGACAGAGACAGACTTTATTCAGTCCTATACTCTCTCAAAACACTGAATCTTAGAGTAACATTAGAAATAAACAATTTCTATTACCTATTTCATACATTTGTTTATTCAATAAATTCATATTGAGCACCTGCTCTGTGCTCAGCCATGTGCTAAGGTACCAGGCATACAGAGATAAATAAAGTTCATTTCCAACTCTCTGAAAATAATAATAATGGGGGTTCAGTGACTCCTGAAATCATTTATTTGTTTTTTTAGATTCCCTGATAATTATGTCTCTTTTTTTCACATTAAATCTAAAGTCATTTACCTGCCATTTCAGACAATGCCTCTAGCTTTGCCTTCTGAGCAACACATAATAAGTCTATTTTATTTATAATAAATTTGAAAGGCCCAACACACATCTAGTACATAAGAGGTACTCAGTAATGATTTGCCTAATGAGCAAATGAAACTCTAATTGAGTTTTCATCCTCATGTTCCAATCTCTTTTCTAAACAAGTTCATTACTTATTTCTTGTCTAAACAACCCCAGTTAGATCAAACTCACTAATGTGACATATTATTCAGTCCTCAGAAACATTTCTAATTACTTTCCTCTGACATTTTTAACTTGTTCCTGTTATCTTGAAGAATAAGAATGAATAGATACACTCCCAAGATGACTTGAAGGTAAAAGAGATTGCTTTGAAGTATATAATATGTTGGTTTTCACGTACTTTGTCTAGTTACCTCTACTTGCTATATTCCAATTCATCAAATGTTAACATTGAAACAGAACTTATAATTTGTTAATTCTAATCTCTTCTTTAAGGTTGAGAAAAGTGAGATGTAAAATTATGTCATAAAGGTTACTCAATTAGTAAACAGTAGAATCCACCAGTGCCTTTCAACTTAGGACTCTTATTCATTACATAGGGGATATTTGGAAAAGTCTGTCAGGATGCTTACTGGTATTTAGTGGGTGAGAACCAGCAATGCTAAAATCAAACAACCATCTAAGAAGGATTAATCCAGGTGGAATGAAAATAGAATCTCTACTAAGAAACACTGCAAGCTCAGATGCAGTGACTCCTTCCTGTAGCCTCATTCAAAATCATAGTCCTGAGAACTCTAGCGAATTGAATTATAAGCCCCAGTTTGTTCAACATGCCCTGTAGCCTCTATGTAACTTTGCAGTTTCTACACAAAAGGGGTAGAATATAATTCCCCAACTCTTAAATTTGGATTTGGTCATGAGATTCATTTGGCTAATGCAATGTGAATAGACTTAACACAAAGCAAGTATTTGAATTGTGCTCACAAAATTGGTTGTGACTACTGTTGCTTTCACCATTGGAAAATTATGCTCCAATTAAGCTAGTTGTCCCAGAGGAAGATGAAAAACAAGTTACTGTCATTGCACCAGACTAGATTAGTTGATACAAACATGTGAGAAAATGTTTATTATTGTATACCACTCAGATATTGTTGTTCCATATTAGATGATTGACTTAAAAAAGCAACAAAAATCTAGATTTATTATTGATCAATGAATGTTACATCTTGGTGGTAGTGTCCTAAGATGAATTCAGGTAAGTAAGTGCATGGTCAAATAACTTCAAGAAAGACTGAACAGTTTACATGTTAATACAGTTCAGAATTTTTACTGATAAAACAGCCTCATAATGTTTGTTTACAAAAATTATTTGGAGAGTTCTGAAAGAGGAGCACAAAAAGTTAGCCTGAAATAAGCCTTAAGACACAGAATATTCTTGATAAAAGAAAAATTATTGAGCTATGATAATTGTGAAAAAAAGGTGAAGGTCTAAGAACTTGTTGAAGTTCACCAAGGAGACTACAAGTCCCTGATCCATCCTAACAATAACTAAAAAGCTGAACAAACTGTAAAATCAATAACTTTTCTTATATCTCTAAGAGAAGTGTGGTCACCTGAAAACCACTGCCCCGTAAACTGGACATAGACTCACAACTAACCAGAGCAAAAACACATCAGCAAAATTCCAATCAAAATCCACCTAGAAGTGCTCAGTGCCAGTAACTCAATGGTTAGGGTGCTGGCCACATGCACCCAGGCTGGTGGATTTGAACCCAGTCCGGGCCTGTTAAACAACAATGATAACAATAACAAAAAAAAATAAGCGGGCATTCTGGCACCCTACCAAGGGTCACATAGTGTGACTCTGTCTCAAAAAAAAAAAAAAAAGAAGGGTGTGGCGCACATAGCCAGTGGGTAGGGTGCCGGCCACATACACGGAAGCTGGAGGGTTAAAACCTGGCCTGGCCCACTGAAACAACAATGACACCTGCAACAACAACAAAATTAGCCAGCATTGTGGCCGGCACCTATAGTTCCAGTTACTTGGAAGCTGAGGCAAGAAAATGGCTGAAGCCCATGAGTTGGAGGTTGCTGTGAGCTGTGATGTCACAGCACTCTACCCAGGGTGACAGCTTGAGACTCAGTCGCAAAAAAAAAAATCAACCTAGAGGTTTTATAGAAATTGACAAGTTGATTATAAAATGTATATCTAAAAATTCTTTGCCTGCCCCAGGCTTACAAAGATATTCTTTAATGCCTTTTTCTTAAAGTTTTATAATTCTAGATTTTTTGTTTGCATTTTGTTATCCACTTCAAATTATTTTTGTCTAGAAAATGAAGTGTGGCTCAAAGTTCAATTTTTTGATACATCTATTCAGTTACTGTACCTCTACCTTTTAAAGACTATCCTTCCTTGATGATCTTGTCAAAAATCAATTAATCATATATGTTTGGGTTCATTTCTAGATTTTCCATTCTGTACTATTGATCTATTTGTCTATTTTTCCACAAATAACACATTGTTTTAATTACAGTAAATTTATAGTGAGTATTAAAATCAGTAGTTTAAGTCCTACAATGTTGTCTTTTGGAAGAGTATTTTGGCTATTTTAGGTTTTTTGCATTTCCACATACATTTTTTTTTTTTTTGGAGACAAAGTCTCACTATATCACCCTCAGTAGAGTTCTGTGGAGTCCCAGCTCACAGCAACCTCAGACTCTCAGACTTAAGCGATGCTCTTGCCTCAGCTTCCCAAGTAGCTGGGACTACAGGCACCTACCATAACACCAGGCTATTTTGTTGTAGTAGTTGCCGTTGCTGTTTAGCAGGCCCAGGCCAGGTTTGAACCTTCCAGCCCCTGTGTATGTGGCTGGTGCCCTAACCACTGAGCAAATGAGCTCCAAGCCATGAAGTGGATAAAAAATGAAAACCAAAAATCTAGAATTATAAAACTTTAAAATAAAAAGCATTATTGGGCTAGGTCCACTTGCTCATCACACAAAGATCTAATGATTGAGCCAATGAAGATTGTCAAGGAAGAAAGGAATTTTTATTTCTGCAGTTTTTGTCTGGGGCTGGGTTTGAACCCACCACCTCCAGTATATGGGGCTGGCGCCCTACTCCTTGAGCCACAGGTGCCACCTGAGGATTTTTTTTTTTTTTTGAGGGAGAGAGTCTCGCTTTGTTGCCTTGGGTAGAGTGCTGTGGCATCATAGTTCACAGCAACCTCAAACTCTTGCCTTTATGCAAACCTCTTGCCTCAGTTTTTTCATTTTTAGTAGAGATGGAGGTCTCACTCTTGCTGAAACTGGTCTTGAACTCCTGAGCTCAGGCAATCCACCTGCCTTGGCTTCCCAGAGTGCTAGGATTACAGGTATTAGCCACCACACTCAACCTTCTTTTTTTTTTTTTTGGTATAAATATAGCATAATTTATATGCTATATTATTGGGTATAAATATAGCATAATTTATGAGGAGCTTTTTCTATTATGAAGTTATGAAAACACCACACTGTACCCCATGATTGCATTAATGTACACAGCTATCATTTAATAAAAAAAAAGAATTGTGCTGCAAGATATATCTCTACATACATGTGTGATAATATACCTAGAATATAATTAAACAAATGGAATTCATTCACTATTTATTCATCTTATTTTTATTGATCACTTATTAATATTATTTTCAAGGTACCGTTGTAAGCATTGGTGCAAGAGTGAACAAAATGTTTCTCTGTTTTAGTTGAGGAGCCAGCCCTGGGGGTAGAAATAAATTTAGAGGTCTTTATTGTATAGCTGTTATTTTAAACCATGAGATTAGATGTTACCACCTGCAGGGTAAGTGCAGATAGGGAAGATATCTGAGTATTGATTCCTGGGATCCACTTACTTTAAATTGGAGCAAAGGAAACTAGGAAGAAACCTCCAGTGAAACAACAGGTCTGAGAAAATGGTATTCTGGTACTCTACCAGAGAACATATTTTGTGGACAAAATTGTCAAAATTAAATATAGGAAACCACGATGTTTGAATTTGACATTGTTGAGGTGATTGATTAGATTGACCAGAGCTATCACAGTGGAGTTTGGGGTTGAAAGCTTTATTTGAAGGAATAAAGTGAGAAATAGGGAAGGCAAACTAGTAACTAATAACAGGTAGTACAGACAATTCTTTCAAGGAATTTTGCCAGAAAGGGGTTGCAAATAAAATGGCAATAGAAGAGAAATGTGTAGTGTCAAGGGAGTGTAACATTAATGACATATTTTGTTTACTGATGATAATGATCAAATTGAGAAGAAAAAAGTGATAATTCAAAAGAAAGAGGAGCAGATGTTTGTATTAATATTCCTGATTAGATGCTAAGGGATGAGATCCAGTGCACAAGTGATGAGGTTGGTTTAATAATACTCCCTCTGATATTATACAATGCACACACTGAACTGTCATTCAGAATGGTCCTACCTTGATTGGATCACAGACAGATCACACATAATACCAGAAGGTAAGGTAGACTATGTATGTACCGACAGTAGATGTTTGTGGAAGCTCTCTCATGATCACTTTAATTTTCTCAGTTAAAGGCAGGCAAATATCACAAGCTAAGAGCAAAGATTAAGCAGAAGGTATTACAAATTTGACGTGTAATAGGAAGGTATGATACATAGTATAGTTTTCAGGGACAGCAGAAAATGAATGGACTACGATAATATAATAGGACTGCAAGGAACATTGAGAACCCCCTGGAAGTTCATATTTGTGAATTTAAATGAGCTCAGTCATCATGATGGTGGATTATTCTCCATCCATATTCAGCTGCATAGATTAAAGTGTAGAGAAGATGGAGAGTTTAATTTAAATAGAATTATGGATTTGTCAGGCAAAAATGAGAAAGAAAAAGGCAAGAGAAGCAAAAGTATATACAAAGGATAGAGTATCATGATTGTCCATAGAATTTAAACTGTTTAAAGAGGAACGTTAAGATAGGAGATGTTTGGGAGACAATAAAAAAGAAAATTGAAATAATGGATGTAGTTAAATAATTATTGAAATCAATTTTCCAGGTATAATCAACTATCAGAATCAAGGTTCTAGAAGAAACCAGCTAGAAAAATAGTACATGGTAGTTGAAGAGTAGTGGAATGTTTGAAATTAAGAAGATGTAAACATATAAAACAAATCATTATTTTTTTTTGAGATCTTTAAAGCACGACAGTGGAGGTTTGATAGGGATTACACTAAAATTGTATATTGCTTTGGGTAGTATGGACATTTTAACAATGTTGATTCTTCCCAGCCGTGAGCATGGTATGTTTTTCCATTTGTTAACATTTTCAGCTATTTCTTTTTTTTCTTTTCTTTTCTTTCTTCCTTTTTTTTTTCTTTCAGTTT